>NC_026658.2:10781644-11081644 GCF_000004075.3 Cucumis sativus
AAAAGTCAAAGTTTGACTTTTGACTAGAAATATCTAATGACCATTTTACCCTTGGACTAAGTTAGTGGGAAATCAACATTTTTGTTGGATAATCCCACTAACTCTTAGTGGGATATGTGGCTATATGAGATATAGACACCTAGCCCACTAAGTTCCACTAATTGTTAGTGGAACATTTAGGTGTTGAGATTTGGCAAATGAATTGCATGCATTTTTGCATGTAATTAGGTTATAAAATAGAGGTGTTTTCAAATGTTGAAAAAGTTTTGCCTGCTCTTTATCATTTTCATCATCTCAAGAAAAGAAAAAAGAAAGCTTCCAATCTCATTTTATCTCCATTACTTTCTACACCAAAAATTGGGTCCCACAACCCGGTTCTTTGTCTAGAGGATAGCAGTTGAGTACTAGTGGTGGTCTCGGTTAGAGATTTGGTAAGAAGATATCAAACCTTTTGAAAGCTTCAAAGGTAATATTTCTTAAAACCCTAATTTGATTAGTTTATGGTGACAATGTTAATTGTGGCAATTAGGGTAGAAATTCGATTCTTTTTTCGTGTGTGCATGACTTAGTTCTATCACCTTTGCCATAAGTCGAGCCTTAAAAGTCTGTACTTTACCGGCTTGGTCTCGTTTTTTCTTGTAGATTGATTTACAACCAATAGGTTTTACGTCATTTGGTTGATCTACTAGAGTCCAGACAAAACTAAAGTAGATGGACTCCATTTCGAGGTTCATGGCTTTGATCCATTGGTCACGATCTACATCTTTCATTGCCTGTTTATAGGTTAATGGATCCTCTATGCCATCATCGGGTATGACGACTTGAGTTTTAATTAAACCCAAATAGCTATCAGGTTGATGAACAACCCTCCACTACATCGAGACTCTCTCTGTTGAGAAGGATGTGATTGACCAGATTTCCTAGTCTTATCAACTACTTTAGTGGATGAACTAGGTTTATCTATAGCACTTTTGGAAATTTCATTTAATACTAGTTTACTACGAGGTTGATGATTCCTGATGTGGTCTTCCTCTAAGAATGTGGCATTTGTTAAAACAAATATTTTATTTTCTTGAGGTTCATAAAACAAACCACCTCTTGATTCTTTTGGATAACCTATGAAAAAGCATAATTTTGAACGATGTTCCAATTTCTTAGGATTTTGCACCAACACGTGTGTTGGACAACCCCAAATTCTAAATTGACGTAAACTTCCTTTACGCCCTTTCCATAGCTCATAAGGTGTTTCTGAAACACTTTTAGAGGGAACATTATTCAAAATATAAACAGCTGTTTCTAAAGCATAACCCCAAAAAGAATCTGGCATCAGAGCAAAACTCATCATAGAGCGAACCATGTCTAACAAGGTTCGGTTTCTTCTTTCTGATACATCGTTCTGTTGCGGTGCACTAGGTGTAGAGAGTTGTGACTGGATTCCATTTTCTATCAAATAGTCTTGGAATCGTAAGTCCATATACTCTCCACCTTGATTTGATCGAAGTATTTTTATTGTTTTACCTAATTCATTTTCTACTACAGCCTTATATTCTTTGAAGTTTTCAAGACTATTAGACTTATGATGTATTAGGTAAATATGACCATACCTTGAATAATCATCAATGAAGCTGATGAAATATTCATATCCACCTCGAGCTTTGATATTCACTGATCCACAAAGGTCCGAATGTACGAGCTCTAAGGGTCCTTTGGCTCTTAGACCTTTTCCAGTAAAAGATCTCTTGGTCATTTTTCCTTCAAGACAAGATTCACAAGGAGGTAAAGAGTTATCTTCTAACCGACTTAGAAGCCCACTTTTAACCAATCTTCCAATCCTATTGAGATTTATGTGACCAAGTCTTAAGTACCATAAATAGGCATTAGAAGAAACTTTTTGTCTTTTATTCTGAGTTTCAGCTGTTTTGAATATTTCAGTATTTAAGATAAAATTTGCTCTGGTTGGTCTTAACTTATATAAGTTGTCTTCAAGTATGGCAGTACAAACTAGAATACCTTTATAGAAAACGAATGCTTCATTAATTTCAAAAGATATTCTATACATTTGTTCCAAAATACAAGAGATAGATATTAAATTTCTTCTCATTTGAGGTACATATAAGACATTCTTAAGTATGACATATCTATCTTTAAAAAACAACTTTAAATCTCCCACTGCTCTAGCTGAGACCATCACTCCTGTTCCAACCTTGAGAGTGATCTCGCCTTCTGAAAGCTTTTTCCAAGAACTATTTTCCTGAAATGAGAAGCAAATATGGTTAGTGGCTCCTGAATCTAGTATCCCGGTACAATTTTCATGTTCCACTAAACATGTTTCTACAACTAGTAAATCATATTTACCTTGTGTTTCCTTCTCTGCCTTTTTTTCTGCAAGGTATTTTGGGCAGTTTCTTAACCAGTGCCCGTTTTGGCCACAATGGTAACACTTATCTTTTTCTGCACCTTTCTTACCCTTGTTCTGTTTGGGAGTCTTTCCCTAGTAAATTTTCTTTTTGTGGTAGCAACATTTGCTTCCACTTGTTTTCCTTTACCCACAGTAAGGTTTTGGAATCGCTGGAGTTCATTCGGAAGGGTTGTCAAGTTAAATTCTATCTTATTTAAAGACGAATTCGTTTGGAATGGAATGAAGCTCTTCGGAAGAGACTCTAAGATAAAGCTAACTTGATTAACCTCTTCGATGGGACCACCATTTACTTCAACGATGTTGAAGTGCATCATCATGTCCTGAACATGTTCTCTAACAGAGGTCCCTTCCTTCATACGCTTAGTGTAAATGTATTTGACTGTCTCGTGTCTTAAGAACCATTCTGGTTGCCCAAACTATCCCCTTAATGAATCCATAATCTCTTTAGCCGTGGCTAAGGATTCATGTTTCTTTGCCAATACATCAGACATGCTGGCAAGAATGTAGACACGGGCTTTTTCATTAGCTTTTATCCATCGATCATATGCATCCCGACTAGTTCGGTTAGCATTAGAGGCAGGGTTTTGAGGACATTCCTCAGTTAAGACAAATCTTAAATCGTCAACCATTAGTATTGTGTTAAGATTTGATTTCCAAGCCGCATAATTATCGCCATTAAGTTTTTCGGAAGCTAAAAGTTGAACTATTGAGCTATTCATGCTGAAAAACAAACATATTCTTTTTAGGAAAAAACTATAATCATAAAAATATCCAATCTAATTTAGAAATTTACCCTTTCATTATTTGTATTTTGCAACAACGTTTCAAAGGTTTAGAACAACCTTCTCCGAAGGGTAGTTGATTATTCTTCCTTTTAACCAAGACAATCTTGACTAGATGCTATCTCTAGAATAACTGCTTATCTTTATAGCACTTAGTTATCGCTACTTTAGTCGAGAATATACTAACAACTTAGTAATTCTTGTGAGTGTTACCTACCATTTTCAGATTTCATAGATTAGAATCATTTATGAAAACTAATCTAAGAAAACCTATCCAGATTTGGAGTTCGCGGTGTTTCGAATCCTATAATACAGCCCTCCGAAAGGAACGTCGCTCCAAGGCAGACAAGTAGGCATATTATAGAAATCTCACGGTGCGACCTAATGGAAGAGACCGTGGGATGTGCTGCCACATATCCCTCACCCACTTACTATGAACTACTTCCCCTATTCACCTTGATTTTGATCCATGCAAACACTCTCCGAAGGGAGTCCGCTCCTATGCACGGCACAAAGCCCTGCATGGACCTCACGGTGTGAACTCTTAGGGACACTAGAGCTAAAATACATTATTTTTCTCTAGCTGAAGTGTTATATTTTAAAGAAAAAAAAGGGTAATCCAAGCTTCAAGATTTATATTTAGGCTAACTTAAACAAATCTTAAGTCTAGATAAAACATCCGAGTATAACCATTATACAGGATTTTAACCTATGATGTCTAGGTGATAAACCATTTGTATTACCTCACACCTCTCACGAATGCTCATAAAACTAGGTTAACTAGGCTCAAGAACTGATTACGATCTCCAGGTAGGAGGTGTTCCGAAAACCGTCAACTTAAGAACCTCCAGCCTTAGTCATCTTATCTGACTTGTTGACAAGATCGAACCAGGTGAGTCTCTTGTATCTAGTTTTACAAGATATCGACCTATTTCTATGGAAAAATTGGAAGATATGTTTAACCTAATGAATTACATGCATTTT
This sequence comes from Cucumis sativus, assembly GCF_000004075.3. NCBI lineage: Eukaryota > Viridiplantae > Streptophyta > Magnoliopsida > Cucurbitales > Cucurbitaceae > Cucumis > Cucumis sativus. Next base: position 10,785,830 of record NC_026658.2, read on the forward strand.
GTCTTTGTTATAGATTTTAAGAGTCTAATTTATTTTATAACACTTATAAAAAAAACTTTTAGACATAATCAATTATTTTAATAATATATAACCTTATAAAAACAATCAATTAATATGGATTTTAATTTATTTAACTTTTAATTAAATCATATTTAATTAAATTAAATCAAATAATAATTAATTAATTTGATTAAATCATATTTAATCAAGAATAACTTAATTAATTAATCATATTAATTAATTTCCATATTAATCAATTAACATGCATACAATACAATATAACCTTTATATCATACATTTTAATGCATGAACATGTTAACCTATGGTGGGATTTTAAATCTATATGACATTCAAAATGCACATACAAATTTAAAGTAATTAAATCATACATCACATGCATAAATTAATAAAAAAAAAACACCCTAAAATAGACTGATTTTTGGCTCCTAAATTAAGCTAAGTACTAAATTATTACATAATTAATTTGGTGTAGTACAGAACTACTCCCAAAAACTTCGAACCGGCTGAAAAACCAATAAAAACAGCTTAAACCGGCCCAAAAACCAAATTTATTGGGCTTGAACCGGCCCAATTAACCAAACAGGCCCAGGCGCACACGGGTCGGGCGCATGGACGCAAGCGGGCGTGCGGGCGCAGGCGGGCGCAAGAAGGCGCGCGGGCGCAGGCGGGCGCAGGAGGCCGTGCGGGCGCAGACGAACGCGCGGGTTGCTGGCGGGTCGAAGTCGGGTTTTTGGGTCTGTGACCTTCTTTACCTTGTTTTTTAATTCTCTCATCCGGTTGAACCAATTACAACCTAACTTCAACTCTAATGACTTTTTAAAAAAAAAAAATGACAAACACTTTGCAATAATAAAAATAAGCCATTAACGAGGCTAATTACAATAATTAGAACAAAAAACACTTAATCTATAGCCAAAATCATAATATACCCATTTTAGTTCAAACCAAAATTTATCTAATAAATATGAACCCACCACATGCAATTGGGTAAAAATGAAACATGCTCTGATACCACATGATAGAACTAAGTCATGCACAGCGGAAAAAGAATCGAATTTCTACCCTAATTGCCACAATTAACATGTAACCATAAACTAATCAAATTAGGGTTTTAGGAAATATTACCTTTGAAGCTTTCAAAAAGTTTGATATCTTCTTACCAATTCAAACCGAGACCACCACTAGTACTCAACTGCTATCCTCTAAACAAAGAATCGGGTTGTGGGACCCAATTTTGTGTAGAAAGTAATGGAGATAAAAAAGGGGTTAGAAGGTTTCTTTTTTTTCTTTGGTTGAGATGATAAAAATGATAAAAGAGGCAAAAGTCCTTCAACATTTGAAAACACCTCTATTTATAACCTAATTACATGCATTTTTGCATGTAATTCATTTGTCAAATCTCAACACCTAATGTTCCACTAACAATTAGTGGAACTTAGTGGGCTAGGTGTCTATATCTCATATAGCCACATATCCCACTAAGATTTAGTGGGATTATCCAACAAAATGTTGGATTTTCCCACTAACTTAGTCCAAGGGTAAAATGGTCATTAGATATTTCTAGTCAAAAGTCAAACTTTGACTTTTCTAAGTCAAAAGTCAATATTTTGACTTTTTACCATTTTGTCCATCTTGACTAATTCCATCCTCCCGAGCATGAATCCACATTCATTTTTCCAAAATTCAAATCACATTTGAATATAAGGTCGGTCAAAGTTTGACTTTTCAAAGTCAAAAGTCAACATTTTGACTTTTTACAATTTTTGACCAATTCCATCAATTCCGAGCTTCTTAGTATGAATCCGCATTCATACTTATAGTATGAAAAACATGAAGCTCCTTTTCTAATTAGAAGACCGACGACTATATCACTATACTTGTCGGTTTCTCTTTCTTCTCCCAATTCGAACAATTCGACTTATTTCATCACACAGTTCTAAGTTTAATCCATATGAGCTAGTAGAGTAACCTAATGGACCTATAGATCATGGGCTCCAACGATTCAAGATTAACTAGCTAAACTTTTTTAGACAGAGTTAATCAACATTCGTTAACTAACGGGTCATTCCACTAAAGTCCCGTAGTTGCACTCCCCTCACTATAGATATATTTATGTCCATTTGATAAAACCATAATCGGTAAGTTAATCCTTCACAGATTGCTCGTAACCTTGGCTGGGTTAAAATACCGTTTTACCCCAAGATTACATCTTGCTCCTTAAGTCCCACTAATCCACTATTGAACAATTGGTTTAAGGTTCAACCTATAAACTTAATTCCTCTCGGGCCAATGAGAGGGTGGGGCCCCTTGTTCAAGACTTGGATTCAGTGCTTAAGAGAACAATCTATCTACTAACCCTAAAGCGGGTAGGAGTGAATTTCATCTTGTACCCTATGTTCTCAGCTATCCACTCGATCTTACCCTTGAAATGGGAGGCTTATTGGGCCAACGCTGATGAGCTGCCCTCACCTATGCAGATCTAAGGATAATCTCGTGTGAACAGGAGTTCATAGTTAACTCAGGATTAAGGCTAAGTTACCTAGGTCATCAATAATTGAGATAGTCAGTTTTAAACAGTAAACGGTGTTATAACGTAAAAAAGACTAATTCATGGTTCAGTCTTATGTAAACACTTTACATAGGATGCCCCCACTTTCATGTCTCTACATGAACGATTAGGATCACCTCGTTTGTACTACAAAGTGGGCCGCATCCATAGTTTCTCTAAATAAGGCGCCCAACCTTTATTTCATATACTATAGACTATTTAGGCTATATACTCGAACTTGATCCACATTTATGTTTACACATAAAGTTCAAGTTTATTCAAAAATAGCCTTGGAACTTGATTTATTGGATTTAAGATTATAATATTTAATTTCTCAATAACAACTTTAGTGAAGAGAATATTATTACAAACTACGAGTTTTAGGACAAAAAATTCCAACAACAAGCACGTATACGAATTCTAGACATGGATCAATAAATCATAGACATGGTGACGTGTCATTTTTTTCTAAAAAATATAGGATAGTGCTAGAACACAGTTTTAATATATATAATTTAAAAAGTATGTATCATATTTATATAGAAATTCAAAGTCAATAAGTTTATGTATTTATATGCTTAAAAATAAGCTTGTCCTTCACTTAAAACTTATTCAAAGCCAAGAGTTTAATATGTGTGTGTGACCAATCTTGACCTTTATTGCATTGGAATACTAGTTGTCTAACACATCTACTGTACTAACTAGTGTTCAACACGTGTTCTCCGAGTGTTCCATACATATTGTTTATTGATACACTAGCCAAACTTGAGTGTATGTGCTTCTTAAGTCTCTAATATTTATGTTTGTTTTGATCCTAGGAATTGAGCATGTAATGTAAAAAGTCTATGCACAATGGGTCATATGGCCATCTCCGTGTTTCTTTAATTATCAAATTTGTTCAAGTTTTTAATTGTCTCTAGATCGAAATCTGGAGTTATTTTTTGTGATTTGGTGTACAAATACATACATCCATGTTTCTAATTATGATTAGATTGTTTTCTGGTCGCAACATTTTATTGTTTCTAATTATGATAGGGTGAATTCTTGCAATTTCCTTGTAGTATATACATAATTTTTTCTCTCATTTGGCAAATTCATTATGCTTGAAAATTTAGGTGATTCATGAGCTAGATAAAGTAAACAACGTATGGTAGACGATCTTTGTGGCTTGTGAGGAAGACGTGGAGGAAGCCTTGGTGGCCGTAGAAAAAGGGATATGGACTTTCAACGTTGAATGGCTAATGGCATGTATAATGAGACAAGAAGTAGACTTGGAGGCCCTTCAATTTGCTGAGTCCCTGTGAGAAACAAGGTCACCCTAACTTTCAGTTTTGAACAAGCAACAACAGCCAGCCATTTCGTCCTTGTGTATCCACTCTTTTCTCAACTCACTCTAATTTGGTACATAAACAAACTCTGATCGCTCCATCTCTATATTCATCAGTACATAAAAGACGATAAGTTTATTCATGGAGAAAGTTGGATGTAAGTATGTTTTAGGAATGGTCCTTCATTTAGTAACTTTGGGAATTGTAAAAATGAGGTTATGAAGTTTTATCAAGTTGAATGTTCTTGTTTATGTTAGATGAGACTGATTCTTGGATACCAGAATTAACTTAAAGTACGTGTTTGAGTTCCATTGGAGTGATTAGAGAAAAAATGTTCCTTTAAAAAGGGTAATTTTTTTATGTAGACTTTCTTTTTATTAAAATTGCTTAAAATACAATTTGAGAGTATTTCAATAGCTTTTAAAGAGTTGTCAAACACTTGTAGTTTTTCTAAAATAACATATTTTCAAAATTAATTACTGTAATAGTTAAACAAAAGATTCTTTCCCTTAGAACTTTTAAAGTTTGTTTAGTTACCCCTTAAACCTTTCAATTGTTTAATAGGTCTTTCAATTTTATGTTTTAAGTGTCTATAAGTTTTGATTTTTTTTTTATTTGTTAGATATAAATCTGAAGAAATGAATAAAGTAGATTTGTAAGTTTAAAATAGTTTAAAAGTTGAGAAATTAAATTTGTAGTTTAAAAAGTTGGAGTAAATAGTTTGTGTTAAGTCGGGTTGTGATATTTTATTTATTTATTTTAATAATAGAAGAGAGGGAGACGAAAACTGCAAACTGAAGGGAGAAGAAGCGGTGGCTGACTTTGTATATTTCTCCTTTCTTTTCAAATTGAGAAAATTTCTTTGCAATTCACTTTGAAAAGGAAATGAATATTTCTCCCTCAGACTTATCTCTCTCTTCTTTTCAATTTATTTTCAATTTTTCTGTGTTCTTCTCACAGTGTATGCATAATCTCTCTTTCATTTTGATCTTCATCTCCATTTCAAATATCTCCCACACAAAGAACAAAGAAATGAGTAAAGTAACTGAGAGAGCATTTTGTTTTTCCCTTCATATGGTTGGTTACTTTTTGTCAATTAAATGAAAAGTGAAGAATAAGATAAGATTTTCTTTACCCATTTGCCATCATCATCAAAGCTATTTACCTCATTTTTGTTCACACACACACAACTTCATTTTGTTGGATTACACTCATTTGAGAAAATAGCAAAATTTTATTAGAAGAATAGCAAACATGAGCATTTCACGTGTTTTGAATTTTCATTAACCCTAAATCTCCTCTCCTCGCCTGCTTTTTAGTTAAACTGTAACTAATTTTGAAATATGCAAAATTTTAGCATAAATATTGATTTTCTCCTACATTATCTTAACACACTTTTTTTTTCTCCAAATATTGGATTTGTATCAAATCTTTATTTTCAAATTTTACTTTATCCAAATTTTCATTTTTCAAAATTTCATCGTTATTCTACTTTTATTTTTGTATTTCATATATATATATTTATAATATTTAATCTTATTTTTTCTCTTTTCCTATTCATCTTCTTCCTTTCTCATCCTCTTCAACCTACGGCCACACACCACCATCTCTTTTCTTCCTTCTCTTTTCCTTCTCCAATCAACTTCACCACCGTCTTCCACCTACACCGAACGTCAAGCAAATTTTGTCCTATCGTCGCATCATCGTTAGCCCGAGTCACTCCGGTTCTGTCACGCCATGTATGTTTAGATCTGAATTGTTCGGTTATTTGTTGCACCGATCCGTCTCCGTTAGAATTTGATTCTCCACAATTTGGGTAAGTTATGGAATTTACATATAGAGTGAATTGAATGGATTAAATTGTTTGTGGAAGTGATTGATTTCTCTTCAATTATGTTTAGGTCGGTTCGTTGCACTTTAGTTTGAAAAAGAAGCTTAAGTAAGGTGATAAGGTAAGGGATTCTCTACTACTGGACTCACCTATAGTTTTGAATTGTGCTGTCTGTATAGTTACCTCCGATTGAGTAAAGATGTCGAAACGATATATACACGTATGGATGTAGACTTGGTGTTGAATGTATACTGTGAATGACTGAAAAAATATATATATATACATGGATTGATGTAGACTTGATGTTGAATGCATATTGTGATTGTCTGGGAATATATATATATATATATATATATATATGTATGGATGTAGACAGGACGACAATTGTAGATTGTGTTTGTATGGAATGTGGATGTGAACTTGTGATTGTCGTTTAGATTGGGTGTATGTTATACTAAAGTATGGTTGTGTACTGGTGAATTGAGGGGTGTTATGACTATATAGTTTGATTGACTGATGTATTGATATGTTACTGGCGGACATTGGGCTAAAGTGAGATAGGTTGACTATTAGGGTGTTAAGTGAAAGGATTATATGTTGAAGTAGCTGGACTGTACTATGAATGAGTGTTAAGATGTTTAGAATGGATTGAGGGGAAAATTGTTAGATTTCTATTGGGTAGTTACCTTGCAGGTGTCCTACGGGATCACCACCTGATATGTGCATCCTTCGATAGCACTAGACTAGACTGATGTGCATCCTTCGGGAGCATTAGACTGATATGTGTTTCTGCGGAAATACTAGACTGATTTATGTGTCCTTTGAGGCGTTAGACTGATTATGTGTATCCTACGGGATCACAAGATTGTGACTGTGCAGGGTACCCCAATAGGAAGTTAACAGTTACTTTTTCCCCTAACGGGACCAATAGCGAGTCTCTTATTGGGTATGTTTATACCCATCCTTTCATGTTTAACTATTTCAGGCAAAGGTAACAAAGGAGGTAGACCGACGAGGGACAAAAAAGGAGACGTGATTGCCATAAGGGAATGTCCTTCAAATGCTTCCGCTTTATGTTTCTTGTTTTTTTTCCCTTTGTACCTGAGGTTGTTTAAAAATTTTGTGATGGAACTGAGTTTACGAAACTGTTGTTTTGTAAATAGTACTTTTAAAGTTTTGGTTATTTGAAATAGGACCCGAACTTAAGTTTGTTTTCTTTGATCGTATGATTTCAAGTGAATTTTACTATATTTTGTGTCAATCAAGGTCTCTTTGTCAAAATTAATGACTTCAACTTAGTTAGAAAAGTTGGGTCGTTACAACAAATTTTAAGTATTAATGTAAGAATTATGTACTTCATTATAAAGATCGATAGTTTAAAGTTTTTGACGATAGTTTACATGGAATTACACGATCAGTTACCACTATCAATAGAATCACTTACAAATATTAACACGATCGTGTACCGATAACAAGACGATTGTTTACACTATTCAATACGATCACCAATATCATATGATCGTGTACCCATGTCAACACGATAATTTATTTTAATCAATATTATCATTTACCGTTGTTAAATGGTCGTTTATCACGGTTAATAGGATCGTTTAATGTATATTATTTCATTGCACGATCGTTTACTTATTCTTGCATTGTGTTTATTATTATCATTTTGTACATTTTATTCTTTTATTCAGTAATAAATGTATATCTATGTCTATCTATTTCTTTCTATCACAATTAAATACTTAATTTTTTTTTTTACAGATTATAATGTCTTTTCCTATTGTTGTTTTTTATTGAGGTCAATGGAATGGATGTAATATTTATGAGAATTACTTAGTTGCTGAAATTTTGGTAGATGTCCGAGTCAGCTTTAATTCTCTAGTTGATTTAATATGTGAACAGATTCAATTGGATGGATAAGTAGAATTATCTGTTTTACTTGATTTTGGTAAAAGCAAGGTCCAACTGTGGTGCCAGTAAAGAAAGACAATGATGTGGCTTGGTATTTATCTTTTGCTAAAGATGCAACTAATATACATCCATTAGTTGCTCATGTAACTGTTGATTTTTTTAGAAGGTCTTCTTCTTCTTAGAGAACTACTTGTAACTACCATGCTTAGTTCAATTAGAGATGTATTGCAAAAGTGGTTTGATGAAAGAAGTAAAGCTACTTTTACAATGAAGAGTTGTTTGACTTCTTGGGCTGAGAACGTGTTGCATTTAGAATAACATGAAAAGTCAAGAATTTTATTGGTAAGGTTTTTTTTTTTTTAATGTTTGTATCTCAGGTAGATATAAATAGACTGCTTTTTTTGTCCATTCGATAGAGAAATATAACAATTTATTTTGTTATTTTAAAAAATGTTCATTTTCTGTGTGTGATGTTTATGTACGTTAGTAAGAGCATAAAAAAATCATGTAATAGAATGATGACACGCCCCATATTGTTGAAAGTGAAAAAGGGAGAAAAAATGGCATTTTTATCGATTTAAAGTTTATTCCAATTTTTTTAAAATTTTGACTATATTTGATTAGTTAATTTAGTTGCGGTTATCATAAACATATTTAATATAGGTTTAGACATCGAGTCCTTATTAACTTTATGTTTTTTTATATTTATTAGTATGCACTGGGGGTGTACAAATAACCCGGATTACCCAACTCATATTATAAGGGTCGAGTTGGGTTAGGTTAAAATATGGGTTGGGTTGGATTAAAAAATTGATTTTTTCGGGTTGGAGGGTTGAAAAATTCGGTTCAACCCAACCCAACTCGAATTAATGTAATATATAAATAAATAAATATATTGTTTTAATTAAAAAAACAAATTAAATGTATATAAATGAAGTTATTGTATGAAAGTTTAAAATTTAAATGTAACAATTTTAAACTTTTATAATCATTATAAATTAGAAATTAGAAAACGGGAAAAGAAAAATTAAAAAAATAATTATATATACAACCCGACAACCCAACTCAACCCAACCCATATTTTACAGGTTGGGTTGGGTTGGGTTAGAAACTAAATTTGGGTTATTCGGGTTGCCAACCCAAATAACCCGAAAATATGGATTGGGTTGAGAATGTCACCTAACCCAACCCAACCCGATTTCACCCCTATTATGCACGTTTTATTAAAAATTTAAAATAATTTTTTATATATATATGTTTATAATCTACTTTTTTTTTATAGAGTGGTTTAGAGTTTAAGAGAAATTGTGTTAATAGAAGAAAAGTTTGTTGGAAGTAATAACCATACGTTGTTAATTATCCTTTTTTTAAAAGACAACTCGTTATTACGAAACAATAAAAAGAAATCTTATATTCACTTTTTCATATTTACTTAATGCTTCAACGTGGAGACTTCAAACATTATCATATTTTTATATCATTGTCTATTATTGCAAGCTTGAGATAATGATGTTTTTTAATTAGCATAATCGACTTTTATACGGTGAATAGATTTTATAGAATGAAAAGTGGCTTAGATGTAAAAAGAAAAATATGATTGGTGTGAAATGTCTCAGCCAGTAGATGATTTTGTAACAATAAAAAAAAATTAATGAAAATTATTTTAAAAAACAATGAATGAAAATCTAGGAAGCTAAGAGAATTTTGGAATTTAAAATAATAAAGTGTAATTAATATATTTAGCTTTTAATTATTAATTAACTTAACAATTTTTGTGACTTTATAAATTTATTTTGAGTTTTTATTTAATACATTTTTAAAATTGACAATTTTACTATTGATATTATACTTAAAATTACCATTTTAAAATCTAAGAAGCTAAAAGGTTTTTTTGAATTAAAAAAAATAAAGTGTAATTAATATCCAATTAATGTATTTAGATTTTAATGGTTAATTATCTTAAGCACTTAGAGATCACTTTACAAATTTCTTATGAATTTTCATTTAACAAAATTATCGTTAATGCTATACGTAGAAGTACTTAAATGAAATGGACAATTCAGGGAGAGAAATTTTATCCCCATAGGTCCTTTTATATATAGTATAGATTACACATATATAAACAAAATCAATATCAATTTTTACAATATATAGTATAGATTACACATATATAAACAAAATCAATATCAATTTTTACAGGTGATAAAACTATCTTCCAACCCCCTCTAAATCCAGGTTTAAGCCCCGCTTTAAAAAGCTTGTAAACTTATAAAAAGCCCTCGTTGTGTGGGCATAAACAATAAATGGCTATTATTAAATCACAAATGCAACTAAAAAATAAAATAAGATCAAAATTCAATTGTTTTTTAAATTAATACAAATTTGGATTTTAAAAAATTAATATTCGTAGCTTCTATTTCTTGAAAATCTTCCCACGTCTCCAGCTCAAACCACCACTAGAAAACCTAATACCTTGTGGATTTAGAATCAAATTGGGAAACTTGTTGAACGAAGGAGTCATGGGAGAGAAAGAGATGAAATAAAGAGGAATTAAGTTTGGAAGTTTAGAATTATGGAGAGAAAATTTTTAGGAACAAAGTAGAAAATGCGGCCAAAATTCTCAAAATGACCCCAACTTTCTTTTCGTAAAATGAAATGTGCTATTTTATAAAGAATTTACCTACAATATCATAGTCAAACAACTCAAAGTCCATTTTTCTTTGGTGGATTTTGTGTCTTGCAACACCTAGCCCACTAAAATTAGTGGAATTATCATACAAATCTTCATTGTTGGAAGAAAGAAAGAACAAAGGACAACACGTTGAGCATGTCGGTTCCTAATTCAAAAATCCAAACAATAATAATAAATCCCAAATCCTTTCTAAACATCAATCTCATCTTATCGATTGAATTGTTCACTCCAGGTGAAGTTCAAACAGAACATGTTAATCAAATACACAACTTTCTTAGAATCAGATTCAATCATAGCAGATGAAAAAGAGATATATCAAAGAGAGAAACTCAATTAAAACATTATAAATTCAACCTACGATGGTCAGCTATCTAAAAATTAATTTCACTCGTGCTCGTAAACATAGCAAAGGATCTCTAGGTTGAGAGGGTATTATCGTCTTGTTGTGGAAAATAGTGCCATTAGCCGGAGAGTGGAAGCGGTAGTTTTGCAAGAAGGGAACTAAGTGGTGTCTGTTTTCCAAATTCAAACGGAGGGAAAGTGAGTGGGAAACGGAACGGAGACGACGCTAACTAGTTGATCAGAAAATCCCACTAGAAGCTTGTATTCAGTAGATCGCCACTGCTTCCCACCGATCGCCTCCACCTTCAACTTTGCAATCCACTCCCGCAACCATGGGTTCCGGTCTCTCCTTTTCCCATTCTCCTTATTTCATTACTTTCTTTTGTGTCACTTCTTTGATTCTACCACTGGTTAGGGTTTTAGCAACTTTTTCGACTTCCTGCTGATCGACGCGTTTGCATTGCTTTGCCAAGATTTTCCTGTTTTAAGCTGATTAGTTTCTGAATTTGTAATTTAGATGATTGAAAATTTCTGCGTCATTTTTGGTTTGAATTATTGTCTTACGCATGGAAACCTAGCGGTTTCTTTCATTTTTAGACGGGGGAGATAACGCATATAATTGATGTATCATCATTCGACTTGCTTGCTGTTGTTACCCATTCATAGCTTATCTGTTGAACATTACCCGGGAAAGTAATGAGTTTGTTTATCAGTTTACGTATTAATTAATGTATTGAACTGCGAGGGCAGATGCGGATATGGAAGATTATGGTTTCGAGTATTCGGACGATGAGCCTGAAGAGCAGGACGTTGATATTGAAAATCAATACTACAACTCTAAAGGTACCTGGAGTGTTGCCTCCAAGCCTTGCAATCACATTCTTTGTTGTTGTATTTTGTTTTCCTGTTTTTAACAGCATCATTTGATCCAATTTGTTCATTAATAGGGTTGGTGGAAACGGACCCCGAAGGAGCTCTTGCAGGGTTTGCTGAGGTGGTACGCATGGAACCCGAGAAGGCAGAGTGGTAAGTGTGGTAGTGAATTCCTTGTTTCTGCTTGCTAGATACTTGGACACAAAATCTATGCAGGCTCACTATCCAATATACTTTTTGTTCACTCATTCATTTTGGATATTTTGGTGATAGGCTGTGTTTTATAAGTTCTTAAATTAGTGGAGTGATTATGGTAGTTTAACTTTATTTTTGAAACAATAGGGTTAAGCAGGTTTTCCCGTGAGATTAGTCGAAGTGCGCGGACACTCACGAATATAGAAAAAAACACTTTATTTTTTTAAAAAACTTGTAGTTTATCTTCTCGATGACTGGGTTTACATGCTTTTTGAAAATAGAAAAACTTGGATTGAAGGAAACATAATTTCTATTGTTGATCATGATCCTATGTGGCCTGGGATTCTTCATAGTAGATAATATGCCCCCTTAGATTTTATCCTGACTCGATCACAGCTCATTAGTTGCTCTTTGAAATCTTTGTTTGACAACCTCAATATTTTATATTCAATGCTTCTTCTGTGGAATTACTGTTAGATAGAATTGTATCTCAGTTCTATCTTTGTTGTTATGAATTTGTTCTCATTCCCTTTTTTTTGGATTTGCTAGGGGCTTCAAGGCTCTCAAGCAAACTGTCAAGCTTTATTATAGACTGGGGAGGTATAAAGAAATGATGGATTCATATCGAGTGATGCTTACATACATAAAATCAGCAGTGACCCGTAATTATAGTGAAAAATGTATAAACAATATCATGGATTTTGTATCTGGATCAGCAAGTCAGAGTTTTGGTCTCTTGCAAGAATTTTATCAAACCACTTTGAAAGCCCTTGAAGAGGCAAAGAATGAGGTTTGAAAATGATTCTGGTTTTACGATCTCATGTATTCTCTAACCATGATGCCTTACATTCTGTTCTCTCTTGTGGTGCAGAGGCTTTGGTTCAAAACTAATTTAAAGCTTTGCAAGATTTGGTTTGATATTGGTGAATATGGTCGCATGATTAAGGTGACTTTCTTTTCCTTTCCTTTCCTTTTCCTGATTTTTTTTGCATGTACATGGTTAATCAAATTCATTTTGACCTCAGATTTTGAAGGAACTCCACAAGTCCTGTCAAAGAGAAGATGGTACAGATGATCAAAAGAAAGGAAGTCAACTTCTGGAAGTGTATGCCATTGAGATTCAAATGTATACTGAGACTAAAAATAACAAAAAGCTCAAGGTAATGATCTGTAGCAATCCTTTTTTTTTTCTAGAGCTAGCTCTCAGCTCTGTGTTTCATTTCTTAGTAAAGAATTGCAGTTCACTTCTTCTTCTACCTTTTTTTGTGGGGGGGGGGGGGGGGGGAGGGTGGGAATTTTGTTGAGACAGTTGGTTCATCCTTGGTATAGAGATCTCACTATGGGTTGTGAAGTTAGATTCTTCAATTAAGAATAAGATGGTCATATTTGGGAGGATTAAAACAATGAAATAAATGAGCAAAGAATGAATCCAACTTGGTTTAATCATCTTAATTACATCAAAACTATTGATAGATTTCCAAGAAGATGAAAAGACAGAGCATCTGCACATGGCTAACCTCTCTCTCCACTGTTCTAAAGTTTTATTCAAAATTGGAATAATAGTAGGCTTTAGCTGATGAGCGTAAATTTTCTTCTGAAAGATCTTAGAGTGGTAGAGCCACAACCACAAACATAATAAAAGGCATATTAAGCAGCTTGTTGCAAGCCCAAGCGAAGTGGGGGAAACGCTGACACAAGGTGTCAGCAGTTTCTTCTCCTTTTTTGTGCCAACAATTCTAGTAAGAACATAAATGGCCTGAATTTTGTCGTCTGTATTAAAATCTCCCAATGTAATGATGGAACATCCTTTGGAGGAGACATTACCTGGATGGAAAGATTCAATAATGGACTGACCTCTCAAACAAACTCTATAATAATTTCCCAAAAGACCATGATTATGCTAATAGATGGATCTGGGTTCTATTTTCTATCCCTTTGTTTGGCTGTGTGGTTTCTTGGTTCTTTATAGTATCTTTTGGAGTATGTGTTCTGTCCCTTGAAGCTGGTGTGTTCTGCTATCAAATCCATCCCTTTGCCAGTTTTGTTAGACATGAGTCTATAAAGCAGCAGCCCAACAAGAGGTGCCTCCCAGAATTTAAACTAGCTATACAAGAAAAGACCCCAGCCCAAAAGAAAAATGCATGAAGGAAAATTACAAAATTCTTTGAGAGTTATAGGTTACCTATTGTAGTTTTTACTTCCTATATATTTTTTCCTCTGTTTATCTTTGTTTGTCATCTTTCTCTGTCCCTATCTTTGCTGGTTAGTTGAACTCCCTAAAATGCTCTTCTTTTGCAGTATGTAATTGCTTTATTTTGATCTCAAATACTTTCCCCTTGCATTTGCTGGTTATTATGGTGCAGCAATTATACCAGAAAGCTCTTGCCATCAAGTCAGCAATACCCCATCCACGAATTATGGGAATAATTAGGGAGTGTGGAGGAAAGATGCACATGGCAGAACGTCAATGGCCAGAAGCAGCGACTGATTTCTTTGAGGCTTTTAAGAATTATGATGAAGCTGGGAACCAGAGGCGTATCCAGTGCCTGAAGTATGCTCTCTTTCCATTTTCTCATTGTTCTTACTCATTATTAAGGCCAGGATTCAGAGTTATACCAAAACTGAATTTAGTGGAATTTGTAGATTGGACTCTGGCACCAAATACACAAATACTAGGTTCATAAATAACCAATGGTTTTTAACCAACTCATTGCAACACTTACAACTAAGCACTCTAGAAAACTCATGATCAATACGAGCTCACATTCAATACAGTTTACAGCTTGCAATTTACTTTTTCTGGAAGGAAACCAAATCTTTCGTTGATGTGACGAAAACTTCATGGATGTAGTAGCAACTTACAGCTACCAAAAAATTTAACTCCCCATTTATAATATTCAGCAAGGCAGTACTTTTAGTTCCGGAGTTCACCACCTATGGGTATCATTAGAAGTTAAAGGGATCCTACTAGTCATGCTTAGGTTGTTAAATTTATGTTGCATTTAAGCAAACTAGCACATAGAATTGTGAAATGCTTTCTAATTCTCAGTGTCATGCTGTGTCTCTGGCATCCATTTCATACCATCTAATCATTTCTGTGTCCCCCCCACCCCCATAAAAAAAACAGATATCTAGTTTTGGCTAATATGCTGATGGAATCCGAAGTCAATCCATTCGATGGTCAAGAGGCAAAGCCGTAAGTTTCAACCATTGAGCGCTACTTCGAGTTTACCATGTTCTCTCCCTGATCTCTAGATTGCAGGTATAAAAATGACCCGAGATTTTGGCAATGACTAATCTTATTGCAGCATACCAAAGGAATGAGATACTTGAGTTCGAGAAGATTCTCAAGGTAAATTTGAGTAAGAGAATTATATGTATGCATTTTTCAGCTCTTCCCCTTCCTCCCCCTGGTCCAGTTTGGGAGTCGTGGTTTATTTATTTATT
This sequence comes from Cucumis sativus, assembly GCF_000004075.3. NCBI lineage: Eukaryota > Viridiplantae > Streptophyta > Magnoliopsida > Cucurbitales > Cucurbitaceae > Cucumis > Cucumis sativus. Next base: position 10,801,027 of record NC_026658.2, read on the forward strand.
TATTCTTTTTACAGAGCAATAGAAAGACAATAATGGATGATCCATTCATTCGAAATTACATTGAAGATCTGTTGAAGAATGTCAGAACCCAAGTGTTACTTAAACTTATCAAGCCTTACACAAGAATCCGGATTCCATTTATATCAAAGGTGACAGCTTTAGTTGCTTGTGTGGTTGTCTTTCCTATTCCTTTCTGGAACCAACTTGCATAATCTTTTGATATCTGGTGTGGGGTTGAAACTTATCAAACTTTGCACAACTTGCCAAGTGTCATGTTTGTGGGGTTGTGAATGTGATGCGAATCCCCCACCCCTCAGATAGAACAAAGAAGAAAAAAGAAGCAAATTACGAGTTTGTGTTTTTCCTCCCAACTTGTCCTTTTCAAAAACTTAGAGAATAGGGTTGTTACCATTGCTTAGATCCATTCAGATGAACTGAGAATCTATTGTGAACACCTTTGCAATTGTAGATAATATGTTATTAGGAATAGTTCAGATGCATCCATTTTTTATTCTAATGGAAGAAATATTAGAAAAAAAAAGAATTAATTAGTCCAGATTATGATTGAAAGATGTTTGTAACTATCAGGAACTCAATGTACCGGAGAAAGATGTTGAACAATTATTAGTTTCACTAATCCTGGATAATCGCATTGATGGTCACATTGATCAAGTCAACAGACTTTTGGAGCGTGGTGACAGGTATGTTCTTTTTGGTTATTTCAATCACATTCCATCAAATGTTACAGAAAGTTGAAGAATATAAAGCGTAATTGGTAACCTCTGCAGGTCAAAGGGAATGAAGAAGTATACTGCCATAGATAAATGGAACACTCAGTTGAAATCCCTCTTTCAAACTGTCAGCAACCGAGTATATTGATTCTTATTGCACAACCTAATTGTTGTTTCATTTACAACTTCACGGAGTGTTGAGGGATCTCCCGAGTCTAATTTTTTTTATGTTAAATTCTACGCCTTGTCTGTTTAAAAGCACAATGTGAAATGACACTGTAAACCCAACTGTTCTTTGGAAGCTCTATCGGATATCCCCAGTTGCCTGGAAACGGCTACACATTATCATAAAAAACCATCCAGGTAAAGTCATGTATATAAAATTAAACCTATTTTATAGGATAAGAAGGGGTCCGTTTGCAAGTCTAGATGTAATGATTAAGGACGGTGGAAATGTTATAGACTTAGAAATGTTCTTGAGGGATAAACAACTTGATTTCATATACGGTATTCGAGAGCTTCTTGAAACAATAGGGCCGTAACTAAGGAGCACCAATTCTTTTTCAGAACTTCGAAAAAATATACAAACAATGCATTGCATTGTGATTTTTCTTTTTCTTGCATTAGTTGAGGACAAAAGCCGAAAGAAGAATTTTGTCATGTTCTTAATTACTGAGGTGTTACTCTGTTAGCTGGTTTCTTCTAATGCCAAATTGTGGCCACATGTTTCGGCCGATTCAATTGGACCAAATCAATTAGCTTCATATCCTTGTTTTGTTTTTTGTTTTTAAATTAATGTTGCATTTATTATATAGGGAATGTGATGGAGGCTATTGGAGTTGTGGTGGAAGGTAATGATTTTTGGTTTTTGTTTGATTTTTTAGATATTTTACTGTTTTAGGTTTTCATAAAAAGAAATTTGGGAAATGATCGATCTTAGTCTTGAAATTGGCTTGTGTTGTGCTATATTTGATTTTAGTTGGTAATTTCTATACTTAGGACTTGGTGGTTTATGCCATAAAGAATATGCCCAAAGCATAATACTACATCTAAAGATTTGAATCTGACACGACAGACTAAATTTTAGGAAAAGAAGAATTAAATGGGTTCTTAAAACGTAGAAGTAAGGTTATCAGTTACTTATCACCACACATTTGGTTGAAACACGAGTCTTCTTCTCCACCTCTTGATTCTCAATTTGTTTTTCCCTTTTGGCCAACCGTGTATGTTAATTTATTTATATCCAAATTTGTCACTTGCTTCATTCTTGTTCTTTTTATTGAAATTTTACTTTAATTTGTGTACGTTAATCAATATTATGTCTAGTCCATTATTAGTGAACAGTGCTACTTTTGTCGGAGGAATAGCTTGATTAAATTGACTTGATAAGCTACCATACCCAATAAAATCTCATTCCTTAAATTGACGTATATTTAAACATCGTGTAATTTGTAGGGTCAATTGGCCTTTAAATTTAGTCCATATATAGTAGGAGAAAAGTTCAACTTTTTATGATGATTTTATCCAACCATGAAGACTATTTTTTGGTTTTATCAAAACATATGTAATAAGTTCTAACTTTTAAACCGTTAGAAAATTATAGGGACCAAATTTGTGATTCAAACTAACGTGCTCGATAATAATCAATGCACCTTTGTATGATTTAAGGAAATTGGCAAGTAGAGGTCACATCAGTTTGTTAAGCTTTTGCATTTTGTTGTCTTTTATTTATATAGTTCTCATTTGAAAATGGTGAGATACGAATTCTTGCAAAAACACTGGAAAATACCATTTCAATAATGCCATAAGAAAGTTTGAAATAGTTCAATTTTAGATTCTATCAACCAATTTGAATTTTTGTTATATTTTGATTTATTTGATTAAATAAACCTTCCAAATAAATAAACAAACAAAAATAGAAATTACAAAAAAGAAGAAAAAAGTGAGCTGCATGTGGAGGTCCTATGCTTTTACAGTAGAGAGTTTGGATATATGCTCTAAGATCTTTGTCTTTTTGTATCACATGACGTTTTATTTAAGTTCAAAGACCAAAAACAGAGTTGAAAGGTTTGAAAATTTTGACTTGAGAAATAACATGTTTAAATAAGTTGAGTTATGTACAGTTTAATAAAAACAGAATACTTATATACGTATCATTTGGTATCTAAGCTTTGAAAAGTTGTAATTATGTTGATTGATTAAAAAGAAAATAATAGCACAACTACTCTTCAATATTCAACATGTCATTAAATAATATATTATTTAATTTTATAAATCATGTAAAATTCTTAAATGCTCTCGTAAGACAATGAATAGAAGTAGTACGATTATTTTGTTCGCACTAACATAGTATAACAAGGAAAAAAAATCAAGTATTAAAAAGAAGAAGCTAATTAATTAGTTGTAGTATATAGTTTATTGAATGATTTTAGTCAAAAGGACTATATATTATATATATGATTTGATTAGGCATACCAAATAGACAAAATGATTTAAAATTTGCATGGAAGGTACAATTTTTTTTTAGAAAAATAAAATTATTAACTAAGAGATATATATATATATATAATATATATAAATGAGAAGAGAGGGGTGAGAATCGTAAATAAGTGTTTTATTTGGGTACAAAAGTGTAAATTGATGGAGGCCGTAGTGAAAAAAATGAGTAAGCTGAGATGAGGACAAAATAGAGCAGAACTTGTGATGTCGGCTTTTTGCCACTGAGTTTCCTAATTTAAACATCATGTGGAAAAATTGAATTCTTTCTTTTCTATCTTTCTTTCTTAAGGTCACAGCTTGTTCTTATCTAAATTACTACTAATTCTCTGCTGTTTCCAGTTTTGATTGTGGGAATTTGTTATATATTTAATTCTTTTCCCTCGTTTTCAATGCAATTTCTTCCTAATTTCACCAACTATTATGTTGCTTTCAATGAAGAATGCGCAAGCTTAAACTATGCCCATAACTCTTAGATAGAGACTAAAACGGCATATACCCATTTCTGAGAAATGTGTGTATCAAGTTAAAAATCGATGGTGTAGGTGTAGGACCCAAGTTTCAGCTAATAAATCTTGTACAAGAGAAGTTAGCGGTGATAAAATCTTCCAGAGGTGAAACACCGCTTAGGAAGAGTTCCCGAGAGGTATCGTGGTGTTCTCTTTTGTTATTTTTTTTTTCTGGTACTGTGTTGATAGAAGGTGGTCCAATCAAAGGGACCATGTCGTTTGAACTGTGTTCTTTTTACTGTTTGGAGAGGGTAATGTGTTATCTCTTTCGTTAATTTGAATTGGGTTTCTGAGGAATTTTGGGTTTATTTACTTGATGATGATGATTTTGGAGTGGATAGATATGGAGAAGTGATGTAAATGTGAAATGGGTAAAAGCGGATAATTACGATCACGTTCATGTTAGGAGGAAGTGGTTTGTCTGCTTCCAATAATCTATCTATCTATTTGCCTAATAAGTCCAGTGGTTGAGCAGGTGAGCTCGAGCTTCTCTGTCTTCTGCTTCTTTTCTCCAGAATTTGGCCTTTCAGCAATCTCAGGAGTCGTTAATTTCTGCTCTGAAGCGGCTACATAATTTCTCTTCTTCATCCTCACTGTCTGTATGTTATCTCTAACTCTCTCTGCCTGTCAGCTTGTTGTCTCGCTTCTCCTTTCTCTTTCATACCACATATGACGTTGTTAGATTTCTCTCAAATTTCTTTTCTCGATTTCTCTGCTGCTGTACATACATATTTATAACTTGATTCATTGATAACCCAATCACCCATTTGTTTCCCTTTTCTTATTCTTTTATTCTTTTCGACTTTCATAAACTTTTCCTGATTCGTCTTTGATACTTTGAAGATCTTGAGGTTGCTTTGGTGATTTCCTCGGATCTTGCTTTTTCTGGTACTGGGGCGTCTTGATTTTATCTTGTTTGGTGAATTTCTTAGTTTTTAGGAAGTGGACTGATAACCACATGTTTGGTTGTACTAATCATTAGTTTAACATTTTTTTTTCTCTTTGGTGATAGTCTTAGACTTTAGTTGCCATAAAATAATCCTTCCCTTTTCATTTCTTTTTTTTCAGGAGAGAGTTTGTACTGCAATTTTTTATTTCGTTTTTCCAATTTTCCACATTTGAGCCTGCATAAGCTGTTGGTTCCCAAAGGTTAAGGAGTGCTGCGCACTTGTGATTGTTGAGTTGAAGGTGAGTAGTTATTAGTTTCTATCTTATTCTATTGTTTCTTGACTTCACTGTCTGTGAGGGATATCTCTGATTGCAGAAACTGATCTCGATTATCGGGATTACCATATTTAACTTTGTTAGATTTCAGTCTGCTTCTCATTCTTACAGCACTCGCTTATGACTAGGAATTCATGCAGGAACTTTGGAGTCTGTAGTTTAGTTTTTTTAACCGATATGTGTAGTTATTTAACTAGTTTTATGATCACAGCAGTTGTCAAGAGTAATTTCTTTTGGCCAATTAGTTTCCAAGCACTTCACTGATTGGTTAATGTGGTAGTTTTATCAATATTGAAGTACCTGCCTCACATTTAGAATATATTTTCTTCGCCAAGAGTGGCAAGTTATGTTATGTTGTTCTCTTGCTCTATTATTGTTTTTTCACCCGAGGGAATGAACATGCAGACAAGAATTGGAACGTAGTCCCTTTTTTCTTCTTGTTAGAATTGTCTTAGGATTAACTGATCTCGTTGGAGTGGTAGCAGAGGTTTAGTTAGAATCCAAGGACTGCGGCTCAAGGATAGAAAAGCAGCTTCTAACTATCACCGATGAAGAAAGTGCGAGGCCCTTACAGTTCTTAGTTGGAACTTTTTCTAGAGAATGAATACTATTAGATAAAAAAGTTCTGCTGGCTTGACATGAAGAGCGATTTGTCAAACTTCCCAGATGAATGCACAGAGCAGTCTTGTATGCCCCTCGCCAATTCCAGCTAATATGAAGAGTTTTCTCTTTGAACTTCTTGGAATAGAACAGTACAAGAGCATGGGTTTCTTTGAGAATTTAGTTAGACTTCGTTGTCTCTCCCCCCAATTACCATTTCTGACAAGTGCATGGGTTTCTTAGCCATTTTCAGAAGAAGCTTTGGAAGGAATTGCTATAACATTACTGGGTATATTATCAATATTATTAGGATATTAGTAGTGACGTAATGGTGACTAGTTAGTGGCTTACTAAATTGTGAACGCCATGCTGATTTAGCTTGTTAATATATGTGCAAAGTAAGAATGAGGATCCTCTACCATGGTGGTATATATGCAAAGTGAAAACACATAAGCATTTGTAGATCATTAGAGCATTTTATTTTACAATTAATTTTAATTGAATCTTTTTTCCAGTAGGAAGTAAGTGTGACACTTTCTAGCCTAAAATTTGTTTATTGCTTATTTTTTTGAAACCTTGCATGATGCAACATTTGGCTGAACATCACTGTTTAGAAAAACATTGCCTTTGGTTGCTCGTATACTTGTAGTTTGCTAAAAATGTAGTTGACTTCACACATCCATTCCTCTTGGTCTATTTTTCTGTTTTGTGTGTCAAGCATGGGAATACAATTGGTATTAGTTTAAACTTCAAATCACCCAGCTACATTCTCTTTAGATTCTCTTCATTCATTTTTTAGTTAAACAATGCTATGTGTTTAAACTATTAGTAAAATTCTTTACCTCTCAAGCAACTTGGTCCTTTTAAGTAATATTTTTTTTGAAACAGAGACAAAAACTTCTTTACTAATGTGAATACTTATATCTGATATGCATTTGTTTAGAAAAGGGTGTTGGAAGATTTTACATCCATGAGAAGATCAGGTGTAAACCAACCAAAAGTCAAGCGTCTTGTTGGAAAATATGAAATGGGTCGAACAATTGGTGAAGGTACATTTGCAAAAGTGAAATTTGCCAAAAATTCTGAGACTGGGGAACATGTAGCGATAAAGATCCTTGACAAAGAGAAAGTTCTGAAGCACAAGATGGCTGAACAGGTTTTCTTATAATCTTCATGGTCATAAATTTTTCTGTATTTTCTCTTCTGAATGTTTATATAATAATTAAAATCCTAATTATACCTGAAAAGTTGTTGATGTCAATTAAGAAGATCAAAGGAAGATTGAAAATGGATGATTAATAATTGACAGGCACTGGCTGTACTGTGTGCTAATCTAGAGCCCACAAGAAAGGGGGAAACTTATATCCACAATTTAAGTTTTTGGGTTTAATTATAGTTTAGCAATGACAATCTATGAATCAGTGAGCTCTAATATGTTGATTAACCTACAGATCGTAAGCTTCCTTTCTTCTAATTGTAGATCTTCGTTTCAACCTCTTCTGTCACCCCCAACCCCGCCCTCTCCAAACAAAAAGAAAAATCAACATCCAAAAAGGAAAAAAAGAGTAGAAAATAAAAGAAGTAAAAAGGAGGGTGTGTAGTCTGATTCCTTATCAAAAGTGCCTTTAGATATAGGAACTTGTGAAGTTCAAAACAAAGTTAAAGGTTCTTAATGCTTTTACAGATAAAGCGGGAAATTGCCACGATGAAACTAATACAGCATCCACATGTCGTCCAATTGTTTGAGGTATCTCTCTCTCTCATCTTCGACAAAGCTCCTTTTCATTTTTTGTTCTGTATCTGCTAAAAGGCTAGTCTAGAAGGCGGATTTTGCAATTTGAAGGTGATACTTGAAAATGGAGAGTGCTCTATTTTCTTCTGAGGCCATTTTCTTAACACAATTCTCAGAAGTGCTCTCAGCAGTTAATGTCTGATACATATTCTTGTGAAGCTATTTTCCTTAACAGTTCTTTTTATTTTCAGGTGATGGGGAGCAAAACAAAGATATTTATTGTTTTGGAGTTTGTTACTGGCGGAGAACTTTTTGATAAAATTGTGAGTATTCTTTTTCTCAGAATATCCATTCCAACTTCTCTCTATTAGCTTTAAGTTTTTCAAGACCTCTTATCCAAGGTGGTAGAAACTGTATGTTCAACGAAAAGAGACAAAAACTGTAAGGAAGAAAGACGCCTAGAAAAGAAAGTAAAATGTTGTGCTATTGGCAAACTGATCCAGACCCGAATTCACCATTCTTTGGACCTTGGTATTCTGTTGACTTTTAGTTAAACTCAATATTGAACCTTCTGTGTTATTCTTGAAGGTAAATCATGGACGGATGAGTGAAAATGAGGCACGGAGATATTTCCAGCAACTTATAAATGCTGTTGATTATTGTCATAGCAGGGGTGTTTACCACAGAGATCTTAAGGTATCATCCATTTCATGTTCTACTTTCCTGAAATATAATACAGAAAAATGTCCAATGATCTGTAGTTAATTACCTCTGTGATGGTTCTTTTTTGCAGCCAGAAAATTTATTGTTAGATGCCTACGGGAATCTTAAAGTGTCTGACTTTGGCTTGAGTGCATTATCACAACAAGTTAAGGTAAGTTTGACCTTCCTGCTTTGAACGTAAAGCTCTCTAGTCAATTTGTTGATCCTGATGTTAAACTTGATTGATGTCAAATATGTCAATTGGAGTTTTTGATTTGTATACTTCCTTTACTTTTGGTTGAAATGCCTTATAGCTCCTCTTTTGTGGGGTTTTTTCTGGAGGATATATAATTTCAGTTTCCTTTATTGACCACACACGCACGCGCAAAGTAAAAAGAAAAGGCACTTGAGTCATAATAATTGAGTACTTGCCTAGGTGCAAGAATTGGGGAAAGCATGGACAAAATGTCGCTGCCAAGTGAAGCATTTAGTTTGCTCTCATTATTGCTTGCACAGCAGAGATACCACGGGACTTTTCATGTGCAGATGCTTGGTTTCCGTATTGGAGCATTCACAAAGAATATGGTTCACGCTCCATTAAGTGCAACAGTAATAGCTGTGATTATATATTAATGCAAAATATCGAAATAGAGAATCTGGTGCCTCCCATTTGAGGAGACATCTTTCTTCACAATCTAATTTCAGAATTTGCCCAAGTCAAAATTTCTTAACCTTCCAACTCACATCGAGCGAGCTTAGCTTTTGAACTAACTAACCTAATTCAATAACCTTAGTATCTAACAGATGATTATCACAGATTTCAATCTAACCAAATATGTTCAAACCCAGTAAAGGGGTTTCCAAAAACTTCTTATCACTTCAGCATCCTGACTCTTGTTTCTGTAATTTTTATTCTTGTTTGCAACTTGGAAACTTTATAACATAATTCTTCATAACCATTCAGAAATATATGTATAAATACAGGACTTCCTATTAAATGATGTCACATATAATCGTTTCCCTTCCCTTTTCTTGGATTAATAATATTTTTTGATGAAATGGAAAGAAAAAATTCAATTTGTTTGATGTTGAGGTGTCCTTGGTGCTCTAAAAGAATATTTTAATTCATTTCTTGGAACATTTGGTTGGCAGGATGATGGCCTGCTTCACACTACTTGTGGAACTCCAAACTATGTTGCTCCCGAGGTGCATATGCTATGCTTCATGAAATTTTTATATGTGCACAGCATTACTATAAGTGTCATAACTTTTAATTAACGTTTTGATATTTAGGTCCTTAATGATAGAGGCTACGATGGTGCAACTGCAGACTTATGGTCTTGTGGAGTCATACTCTTCGTACTGCTTGCAGGTTACTTGCCTTTTGATGATTCTAATCTCATGAACCTTTATAAAAAGGCGAGCATTTCTTTTTTACCTTTTCTTTACTTTTTTAAATTAAATCCTACTTCTCTTCACATTTGCATTGTTCACTTCTATTATATGCAGATCTCGGCTGCTGAGTTTACTTGTCCTCCATGGCTTTCTTTAGATGCCATGAAATTGATAGCCCGAATTTTGGATCCCAACCCAATGACTGTAAGCAAACTTTAACCGTGTGTACACTACATACAGTTGTTTGACTACCATGTTTTCGTACCTTTATCATAGATCATAGTTATTTGGATTGGATTACATGTTTGATTTTCTTCTACTGCAGCGCATCACTATACCAGAAATTTTGGAAGATGAATGGTTTAAAAAAGATTATAAACCCCCTGTTTTTGAGGAGCAGAAGATTGCAAACTTGGATGATGTAGAAGCTGTCTTTAAAGATTCAGAAGTATGTCAGATTTGATTTCATTCTGAGCATTTCTCGCTTCCGAGTATTGTAATGTTGCTTATGGCTTCTTGATGTTTATGAACTTTTATCAGGAACACCATGTGACAGAGAAGAAGGAAGAACACCCAGCAGCTATGAATGCCTTCGAGTTAATTTCAATGTCAAAGGGGCTCAACCTGGCAAATTTATTTGGTACAGAACAGGTGTGCACTTTGCCAATTATGAACGTTCAGTTACTGCAGTTGTGTCCCAGCATAAATTGATTGTGAGAGGGCATTTTCCCATACATTTGAGAGAACCAACAGCATTTTACAAATTAATCTGCTTGATGCTATTAAGAGGGGAGAATAAGACATTCTAAAATAATAATTCTGTAATCATCTTTGGGTGTTTGGGCTCTGGCCTTTATTTCGTTCTATCAATGAAATGTTTCTATTCATAAAAAAAAAAGATAAAAAAAAGGACATTCTAAAATAATCATAATAAAAGAAGTTGTAATACCAAGAGAAAGCAAGATTACACCAAAGTGACCCTGAAAACTGAAGGATCTCCCCATTATGGTTCTTTTCCTTCTTAACACAAACACAACACACACACACACACACACACACACACACACACAAAAAAAATCCCTGCTCTGACAGCACAATTTCAAAGAACTCTATAGCCTTTTCGGTAAAATGATGATCACTAGCTAAAATATTGCTTCAAGCTACTTGCTGTACTTGATCTTTGAGTGAAGCTTCCCGATGGGATCAACCCTCTGTTGGGAGTTATTTGTAGTAGCTAGAGGAGAAATAAATGGAAGAAAACTCTTGACTGTGCCGCCTAGCAATTTTATGGTGTACTTATATTTATGTATCTTTTTTCTATAAAATGATTGTCTATGAAAGTCTCGAGGAAATAATGTTGCAAATTGCCTGAGTGAGAATAGTTTAGCTGGAATTGACATGTACTCTTTCTTTGAGGCCAGAGGTTCAGTTCCACATTGCCCGTACTCTCATTTGTTGTACACTACAAAATATTATTGCAAATTTCTGTTTTTGCACATGGCAGGAATTCAAGAGAGAAACAAGGTTCACCTCTAAATGTTCAGCTAATGAAATTGTAAATAAGATCGAGGAAGCTGCCAAACCTCTTGGTTTTGATGTACAAAAGAAAAATTACAAGGTGAGCTAACTCTACACAATAGACTTACAACTGAATGAATTTGAATCACAAGTAGCATATTTTCCTGCTAATTGATATTTTGTTTAACGAATAATCATGCAAATTTCTCTATCAGATGAGGCTTGAAAATGTGAAAGCCGGTCGGAAGGGAAACCTTAATGTTGCGACAGAGGTACTAAATGATGAGGCATTGTATACTTGAGAGGCATTGTGTTCAAAATAAAATCTAACATTTTTTTCTCATTTTTGAATAGATTTTGCAAGTCGCGCCTTCTGTCCATGTGGTTGAGATGCGAAAAGCAAAGGGAGACACTCTAGAGTTTCACAAGGTACTTCCTCTGCTAGTATGAAAAATCGTTCTTAGTCTTTATACAGTATTGATGGTACATGTTTAGAATCATAATAGACTCAACTTGACTAGTACACATACTAGTTCTTTGGCAAAGTTGGTTAAAAGAAGTTATTTATAATGTTTTCATTGAAGTGAAAGATTAAATTATACAATTCATGTGGGTTTTCTTAGGGATGAGAAAGAACACTCTTTGTTTTACTTTTGTAATTCTTATTAGAACTTTATAGTTACTTGTTCTTTGGAACTTTATAGTTATCCATCATCTTTGCAGTTCTACAAAAACCTTTCCACCTCTCTGGAGGATGTTGTTTGGAAGACTGAGGAAGACATGCAAGAAACAAAGTGAAACTTGATGCAGGTCCAATTGTGAAGAACGAAATGTTGTAAATGCTCCACGACTATTGTTTCCTTACGCTCAAGTTCTCAACTCTCGTGTTTGGTTGATTGTTTTCCGTTTTATTGTAGGAAAGCATGGAAAAAGCTCCCAAAAAAAAAAAGAGCTATGACGATGTTTTTTATCGGACATGGGTTCTCAGTGATAGCAAGAAATGTTTGCAATTCTTTTAGTCATATTATATGCTTTCATTAGTGTTTCAAACACAGAAGTGGCTTTCTTAATGCTCAGCTGTTCTCTTAAATGTTTCAGTTTGGAGCAAATTTTTATCTGCTGTCAACAAAAGAAAGAAGTTGAAATATGTTGGGAAGTATAGAACTGGATGGGACTTCCAAAAATGTGCTTCAAAAATAAATATATATATATATATATATACATACATACAAAAACATATACATCTAATAAAGGTTGGGAAGTTTGACTGATAATCTGCCCTGGGCTTTGATTGGGTCAAAAAAATTGTTCTCTTGCTCTTCAGATGATTGGGAAAGTCAAAATAATGATTAAAATGAGTTTGTTATTTAATTTATGACGGCTAAATTGAGAAGTTGGCTGGATTCTATTTTTTAAAATCAATTTTTGGAACTTGAAGTGTGAAAGCAAAAGATAATATAGCCTAAATTCAGGAGGACTAGTATTCTTAAAAGAAGTGATCATGTTTAAAAGGTTTGTAAATTGCAAATAGAAATGATTGTTATGGACACGTTCTAATCATGTCATTCTTACGTGAGAATATGCATACATATTTTTATTCATGTCAATGATATATAAAAGTAAATTATTCTTCAACCTTAGCTTAGGTTTCCAGGTGAATCAGTGACTTGTTTTTGGTATAAGGATAAAAAATTCTTACGCCATTTTCAAATTTAAAAAACAAATGTAAGTTTGACTTTGTAAAAAGTGTACCATTTTAGAATTCAAGAATTAAATAAAACCATAATAAAAAAGAGGAACATTATTTTTCTAATTTTATATATCAATCAATCCTAATTTATTTGTTTGGAGCAGAATTTAACTCAATTCACATTGTGTCAAACTAAAAAATAAACAAGAATTTAACTCAATTGTAACAACAAGTTTGACGGTGTAATTGGGAAAACTTGAAGAGAAGAGGAGAAATCAAGGATGTGATATTGTGAAAGGGACGGGAGAGTAAGAGTAAAAGGGGGGAAGTTAGTGGCGTGACTGAACCGTTTGCCACCACCTCTCAAAGAGACGCTTTTGAAATTTCAACGCAGATCTTTTTTTGTTTTGATTTTGGAAAAAGGATGGCCATGGAGCATCAAATCAAAAATGGAGGTAGTTTTCAATTTTCATGGTGGCCCATCTTCTTGGATTTTTGAATTATCATTATCTAACACACATGGAAACATGGAGTTTCTTTAATTTCTAGCTTTGAGTTATTCAAACGTTGAACTCTTTCGTTGACTGTTGAAGCAAAGCTGGATGAGAGAGATGTTGAAGATTGAGGAACACTCTCTTCTTCTTCCTTATATCTTTTTATTCTGTCTTTTGACCTTCCCCTTCTTCCCCCAATTTTTTTCCCATCTCATTCTTCCTCCCTGTCCTTGTTATCATCATGGGAATCTGCTGCGCTAAACCTGCTAAGCTTGCTCATGCTTCTTCCAGCATTATTTCTGGTGAACTCTCTCTTCAGCTCTTCCGTTTTTTTGTACTTTTGTCCGCCATCGGTAGATTATTGTCAATTTTCATAGCAATGCGATTGGAAAGGAAGCAATTCTCTTGTCAATTATCGGATCTGCATGCTGTTGTAATTTGGTTCTCTTATAAATTTCTAAAGTCTGTTGCTGTTAAGTTACTTGCTGGATGCGCTAACATTTCTATTTATATTGTTCTAGCTTATATTGGGTATTGTGTTATTTGGATGTGAGTTTATTGTCTTTTTTATGTTGGGATTTCCTTAACTGGATCATTTTTCATGGCAGGAACGGATAACAAAAATAGTAAGTCCAACGTGGAATCGATCAATTGTAATTCGAAAACTGTAAATTTTACCTCGAGTGCGCCTGTCATCAAACCGAAATTCGATGTGTCCGGTGCCTCTGCTCTCAAATCTTTTAGCTTCATTGATCTCAAGAATGCTACCAAGAACTTCCGTAGTGAAAGTTTACTTGGTGAGGGAGGATTTGGATGCGTGTTTAAAGGATGGATCGATGAGCACTCTTATCTTCCTACTAAACCTGGAACTGGAATTGTAGTGGCTGTCAAGAAACTCAAGCGAGAGAGCCTTCAAGGCTACAAAGAATGGCTTGTACGTAAACTATGAATTCTCTTATTAATCATAATATGTTTTCCAGATAACTCACCTTAACTTCGTTTGAATCACATCATTTCAGGCAGAAGTAAATTATCTGGGCCAGCTTCGCCATGAAAATCTCGTCAGGCTCATTGGTTATTGCTCTGAATCTGATAACAGACTTCTAGTTTATGAGTATATGCCAAAGGGAAGTCTGGAAAATCACTTGTTTAGAAGTTAGTATGCAACCCCATCACCACCTCTTCAACAACTTTCTTCTCTTGCTAATTTTTAAAGCTGTTGCCTTCTATTCATATTTAGATTAGTGTTTCCCTCCTCCAATCTATAGCACTTCAAGTCTAGCTATTAAAAATTAAGAATTGTCTAAGAAATGTATTATAGGGAACTTTTGTCATTGAAGCATTGTTTATACACAGCATGACTGAAGGAAGAAATCTTTTTGTTGATCCCCCGGCGATCAAGGAGCTAGGCTTTCTATAGTGGCACTTAGGCTGTTAATATCTAACAAACTTCTAGTATCCCTTTAATCAATTACCACAGTTAGTTCTATGGTACAATTATTGCCATCCGGAATAAACTAAACCCTTGCATCAATTCCTTTAAATAGTTCATTTATTTATTTTTGAGTGTGGTGATGCAGGAGTGTGGGCGGGGCAAGTGGCTCTAAAACTTTTATGCTGAGGCTTCTGTTATAAGACGGACGAAACTATGTTGTTTCAATGAAATTGAGCTAGCCAAAAGCAAATGAGAGTAATTCCATGTCCATAGGATAATGAATTGTGTTAAGCCCGACGTAGGTTCACTTGTCAGGGAGTCAGAATAATGTTTGTCATTGCCTTTAGTTGCCACCTTGTTCCTCTTGACTGTGTTTTATTGCTATGAAGTACAACCAGTTATACATGTTTTTTCAAATTTTTGACAGGTTTCATGTGTTGTTTCGGTATTTTTATCTGGGAATTCGTAATAATACTCACCTTTCTCTGCTTTTACAGAAGGTGTTACCCCAATTTCTTGGCGTGTTCGAATGGATATCGCAGTTGACGTGGCACGGGGATTGGCATTCTTACACAGTTCCGAACCTAATGTGATATATCGTGATTTGAAGGCTTCCAACATTCTGCTTGACTCAGTGAGTGATTTTTTTTTTTCCTTGTCAATGGAAAGAAAATCCCTTCTGAAGATACTCATTTCTCTCTCTGTTTTTCCTTTGAAGGAATTCAATGCGAAACTATCAGATTTTGGCTTAGCAAGAGAAGGGCCTACGGGAGATAAGACTCATGTTTCTACCCGGGTGATGGGAACTCGAGGCTATGCCGCCCCTGAATATGTAGCAACAGGTTGGCAGAATTCATTTTTTTTCATCCTTTAATGTTTCACAAATTGATGAAGTAAAACCAAATATTTAATTTCAGAAAGTACCAAATCTATTTAGTTCTTAGCTCATGTATGGAATGGTCGAACTTATTTTCTTGGTAAAGATTATTAAAACTAAAAATTAAGAGGCAGAAAAGAAACGAAGATCCAAGATGAGAGAAATAGTTTTGTACTACATTATGCCCAAATATACTTTTATTCGTTCTTTCCTTCTATGTAGAACAAAGATATTTTTATTCAGGAAATGATGCATTAATACAAGGGTACTGCACTCGTCTCTGACTTTGCTTGGTGATGGTTTGGCCAACTAAAACAGGTCACTTAACTCCGAAGAGCGATGTATACAGCTTTGGTGTTGTTTTACTAGAACTTCTCTCAGGCAAGCGTGCACTAGACCACGAGAAAGTTGGGAGAGTTGAAGAGACCCTTGTAGATTGGGGCAAACCACTCCTAAGCGATGGTAAGCGAATGTTGAGGATTATGGATACAAGGATGGGCGGTCAATATTCGAGAAAAGAAGCTCAAGCTGCAGCTTCGCTTGCACTGAATTGTCTCCATACAGATCCAAAAAACAGGCCATCTATGGCCGAAGTTCTTGACGAATTGGAACGACTACACACTGCAAAGGATATTCTGGGGACCCCAAATGCTCATGCCATCAGACGAACTCCACCTTCTAGATTTCAATCATAATTTGTTTCGAATTGTTTCACCTGCCAACAAACGCACGTCTTACCTACTACACAAGATGTTCGATGTACAAGTTTTGTGGATATTTCAAGTAGAATATACACCCTAGAAAATGTAATCAACACTTACATTTATATATAGACCTTTCAAGTCTCCATATGAGAAATTACGAAATGGCATATGATAAAAAATGTGCACAATCAATTGAAGTAAACAAGATCATTCAGAACATGCCCTAATAAACAAGACTACTAAAGAACTAGAAATTATAAGAAAACAAAAGTCAATTAAAAAAACAAACAAACTCTGAGGGCACATTTTGATTTCTAAGGTTCAGTCTTCCTGGTCAGCTGCCAAACAAAATATTAGAAATCTCATTTACGGGAAGGTTCTACAAGGAACAAAAATACTTTGCAAACGCCTGTACTCACTGTTCACAACTCATCTAATCTATTAGAACATAACTAAAAGAACCTAATTTCTCATTTTCTATAAAACATTGTAATGAAAAATTACAGGAAAAGCTTGTCCACATGTACATACATTGATTTTAAGAAATGAGCTTAAAAGAACCAATGGCTTAACTCTAACCATTTCTATGCTAATTGGAGCTGCCAACTCATCTCTAGCGTGATAATTATACTACGGAGGTGGAGGCTGGAAATGCCTAGAGCATGCTTGATCAATTACGCACTTCCCAAAAGGCAAAATGCAATTACAATCATATTACCACTATTGCTGCCATCCATATTGTTGGTTGCGGTTTCCGCCCATCACATTGGAGCCACGACCAGTACCAGAACTACCAGGATATGGACCATTCTGTGGGTAATTTGGAGCCCCCACGCCATAACCACCACCACCTCCAGCTCCTCCTCGAGGACCAGCACCAGACATGCTACCAGACCCATAGGCACCACCTCGTCCTTGAGCATATTGTGTGTTACCATAACCACCTTGACCACCACGACTTGAGTGGTTGTATCCAGAAGGGGGATTTCCACCAGGATACCTACCAGGACCTGGGGTCCACGAGGCTTTACAAAATGATGGCTAGGCCCTGCAGCAACTGGTTGTTGAGACCCATGAATAGGTTGGTTAGGTACTGGTCGCATTTGTGCGTGTGCTTGTCCAGACTGCTGAATAGGTGGAAGGCGTGCATGCTGTGGGTGTTGCAACTTCTGTCGCTTTGCAGTTTCTTCATGTTGTCGTTGCTGTTGACGCTTCTTCTTTGTCTGGAACTCGTGTGATGATTCATACTTAGGCAAACTGGATACAAAGAAAGCCTTTAGATATACATTGAAGATTAAACGAAAATGATATGGTGTCAACTAAATAACTTCTTACCTTTTAGGATCACAAGGCAATGGATCTGTCCAAAAATACTCCGCATCTAGGGCATCCTTGGCAGATATCCTCTATATTTATAGTGAAAAAGACGTACAAGAGTCGGGATGCAGATAAAGAAACCAAGAATATGGATCAAATAGGAATAGATGAGGATATATTGAATTGCTTTTTGGAGCCTCCAGACCCTTGCCTAAATATATATTTACATCCCTCATGAAAGTAAAAAGCTATTGGGTATGTGTTACTATACTACCAGTAATATAAACATTGACAGTGTTAGTGAACTGTACTACTAATAAAAGCATTAGATAATCATAGTCACTCACGAGTTTCTGTCTTATTGCACACTCAATCTACAAATGCATATTCCTGCCCATGGAGTTCTAAGAATTTTTTGAATAGCACCACAGTTAAACTAGGGGCACTTGCAAAAATGGCAAAATAAGTTATAATAATTAAGTCTACGACATACTTTATTATTTACGAAAATGGCAAAAACAAAGCCTAATCCACCTATATAAAAGCCTAGATTTGATTATTTTTGCTATATTTGAAAAATCACAAACCTTAAAGACATTTTTGCAAAATACCTAAACTAATTTGCCACCCAATACAATTTGACATAAAACTAAACTTCTTAATCATAGTTTCCTTTACTTTCTTTCTTAACCAAGGGTCCAAATGGCCCCTACACAAGCATTAGTTCCACTTTTGTATGCGACCACCGGGGACGGTGCAGCACATCATACTAAATTGTAATAACGAGTTTTGCATTTACGGTTTGTCCCAAAATTATATTGAACTGAAAGTGGTTAATATCTATACCACAAATATCAAAAATAAAAAATAGAAAAAAAGATAGACCAAAGTGATACCTGGGAAGGATCAAGTGTAAGCATCTTCTCCAACAGTTCTAAAGCATGACGATCAAAACTATAAACAAAAATATCAGACCCATAAATGATAATGTTATGCTGATGATATGAACTGCAACACATTAAAAAGGTAAAACAACATCTGAACTTACTGCCGGAAAACTTCTCTAATACGTCTCTTCATTGGCCTCGTGGGCTTGAAATTATTGTACCAAGGGATTTTAGAAACCCCAGGCCAATTGACTTCATCCGGAGCACCACACAGCTCAAAAATCTTGTTTAATTGCTCCGGCTACAACAATTAACAAAAGGGCATAAGAATGCCTGTTTTAACAAACTCATAAGAACCAGACAATTTGAGGCTTTTTAACTTTTAAAGCTCGAGGCACAGAAAAGGGTGTAGATCCATTTCAAAGGGGCACCATATATAAAACACACACACACACATACATATATATAAATTTAGATGTATATATACGTAAAAATAAATATTCATGATATTCATATGAAACTTGCAGGCAAACAAGGTTCAAACTTTCTAAACTTGATAGCAAATTTGGGGAAGACAAAGAATCATAGAGAATGGGCAGGAAGCAAGATTTGAAATAGGAATGTGGAAGCAAAAAACATCAAACTTAACACAAGAGTTTCCCATTGAGGGTTAGCAATTTTTTTTAGAAGCCCTAGGAGCACAGCTCAAGGGATTTTTGCAACTATCCACATTATATTTGCACGTGCCTGATATTTGCACGTGCCTGATAAAGAAGTTTGACCTTGTGTAAATATAATACAGGTAATAATTTACCCAAACAATCAAAATAAATATGAAAAAGGGCATATTACGACAATATCGAGTCTTACTTTTCTTTAAGCATAAAAATTGGCCGAAAAGCCCATACCTCATCCTTCCCAGGGAATATTGGCTTCCCATGTAGAAGCTCTGCAAAGATACAGCCAACAGACCACATATCTACAGCTGGACCGTATTTGGTTGACCCAAGCAGCAGTTCAGGAGGTCTGTAAGTTAATGACAATTAAGACTATGTGCAACCAACATCCTTTTATTTGAAAGTCACACTTCTGGTGATTGAAACTTGAAAAAATAAATGTATGTATGAAAAATGCAGAAAACTGTAGATGATATGACAAGCACAAGTTTCTACAAATTAAAGTAGAACTTTTCGTGATTAATAGAGCTATATACCTGTACCATAAGGTAATGACACGATTTGTTAGATTTGCATTGTGATCATTAGAAAATGATCGGGCAAGCCCAAAATCTGCAAGCTTCAGATTTCCTTCGTTGTCAATAAGCAGATTTGACCCTGCAGCACAAACATTATAATAATAAACTAAACAGCAAAAAAAAAAAAAAAAAAAGAAGATATCCATGAATATTGACCTTCAAATTACCTTTTATATCTCTATGGAGTACTTGATTTACATGACAATAGTGAAGCCCTGTGAGAAGCTG
The DNA here is from genome assembly GCF_000004075.3 of Cucumis sativus. Taxonomy (NCBI): domain Eukaryota; kingdom Viridiplantae; phylum Streptophyta; class Magnoliopsida; order Cucurbitales; family Cucurbitaceae; genus Cucumis; species Cucumis sativus. Next base: position 10,820,821 of record NC_026658.2, read on the forward strand.
CCTCATGTAACACTGTCCAAAAAAACACAGCAGCCATAATGCTCATATACCATGAATAGCTATTGAAAGAGGAAGAGGATGAATCTTTTTTGCTAATACCTTGATTTGAGGAACTGAAAATCTCATCCCTGGACGATCAGCCAGGCCAGTCAAATCATGGTCCATGTACTCAAAAACCATGTAGATTCCACCTTTGTACTTATTACCATCTGCACAGCCCAAATAAGCTATACAGTAAGAACTCATCCTATTCATTACACTACAACTTATAAAGGATAGTTTGTACTGATGCAACTAAATTCTGTTAAAATGAAATATATCGCATTGAAGCCATGCTGCAAATGATGATAAGGTACATGCCTGGCTTCCCTTGTTCATCCTTCTCAGGACCTGAAAACATGCCAAAACTTGTAGAATTGTAAAAATACAATAATAATAAAAAGGAGTAAAAACCCGCAAACTCATTAAGTATAAATCATAACAAAGCAGGTGAAATTATAAATTATACCTGGAGATGTCACAATCTCTTTCAGCTTGATTACATTTTCGTGATGAAGCTTCTTTAAAATTTTGATTTCGCGTATTGCAGTAATAGGGAACTACACGGACAAATGAACTGAATGTCACATCACAGAACAAGCATATAGCTTAGATAGAAGTTTAACACTAGGAAGAGTTATGACGTAGAGGAGCCACCTTGAGTCTAAAACTTAAACAAGAGTTATCATACATTCATCAATTTTTCAATTTTCAAGTCTATAAAAACCAGCAGTCGAAATTTCAGTATTCTCGTATAATTGCAGGGCTAACAACAATGCGTACTAACAAATATGAACTATCCACCTAAGCAAGATGGAAAAAAAATAAAGTGAATAAGAAGCATACCCCCTCCCTTTCATTATCCATTCTTATTTTCTTCAGTGCAACAATTTCACCTGTTTTCAATTCTCTAGCCATGTAAACTTGACTGCAACCACAGAAGAATAGTAGCACAAATTACTCCAAACATTTTTTAATAAACAACTGCTATAACTACCAACAAAAAATAAACGATCACTGACTTTGCACAGAAAAGCTATTAAAATGTTTAATTGGACAAGGGGAAGTTCTCAGATTGCCATGAACACTGTAGTCAGAAGCATGCATATAATTCATATCAAAGTGAGGAAACCACCTTCAAGGAAAATTATTTATTTTATTGCACACCTAGAACATGACTATGTCTAAAGTAAAGTAGAACTGACGCAGTTAAGGAACTATAAAGAACATTATTACCTTTAGCTGTTAAGTCCAGGAGAGTTTGGTTTGATGGAAGAAAACTTCTTTTTAGTTAGTCTGACCACACTTTCAGTGATTGATAATGGTGCAAAGCAGTTTGGTGTTTGTTGAAAGATCTTTAATATTCTTAGCCCATTGCCATTATCTATCTATGTGTATGTGTTTCAACATGTTATGGTTTTCAATCTAAGAAATAGAGGTCAATAAGACACCATAATGTGTAGACAGAAAGATGTTATCATGTTACAGTATTAGTTCAGATCTGAAACGGCGTCTTTTCCAGATTGCATTCTTATCATTTTCTTCGACCAGAAGCATTAATTCAATGAAAACGCATTTCAAAATTATACAAATACGTTGGAAACCGACAATTTGATATGAGACACACGAAAAAAATGCGACAAGCTTGTGTTCGATTCGATTTTCATTTCATAACTCAAATTCTGGTACACAAGAATTGTTTCCCAACCACGTAAGAGCATGGAGGAATATATCAGTAAATACATATATACAAAAGAGGGAGAGAGAGAGAGAATAAAAAGAAAAAGAAAAAGAAGCGATCAATGAGGTATGACATAACAAGAAACTAGAAAGTAAGAGCCAATAAAGATTTCCAAATCCCAACAAAGAAATGACTACCGCAGCGGATAAATAAAATAAGGCGGAAAAGGGTATAGGCACAAATAGCAGACCCATAAGTGCCTTCACCAATCTGCTCCAGTTTTTCAAAGCAGTCGACACTTCTAGACCCCCAAGAAGGAGATTCGTTCACGTTAAGCTGCCCTGGGGCTGTTACAGCCATAGTCTTCCCTTGGACCCGTACTCTCCCTTCCCTGAAGACCCTACTACCGGATCAAATAATCAGCAATCCGAATGTAGCATTAAGCGTAGAAAAGGAGCGATAACACAAATTTTTTCAACTAATCGTCTAGAGGGAGGAACCCCAAACCAAGATTTGTGGGGAAAATAAAGTAGAAATCACCTGAATTGGGAATTGAAGTTAGGAGTGAAGAGAGTAGACGAACAGCTGGAGAATAAAGATGGTATTGAGAAGGTCCGTAGTCAGAAGAGGCGGAAGAATATAGATGAGCGAGGAGAGGAGAGGAGAGGCGAGCCCTATGGCAGCGTTGGCACCAAAGATTCACCCACAGAGTTGGCGGCGTGAGGTTGAAGCAGGGATAGTTATAGAAAGAGAAGAAAGACAAAGGGCAGCGGCGAGGAGGGTGATCGGAGACGAGAAAAGAAATCGGAGCGTGGTGCCGGTGAGGGCGAGCGGGTGCAGCAAAAATGGGAGAAGGAAATGAAAGCAAAGCAAAATTGGGTGTGGGAATGGGAATAAAGGTAAAGGGTTTTTCCTTTTCTTTTTATTTCACGTGGGAACCGTGGGATTTTGTGTTTTGGGGATTCTAACTTAAATAAAAAAAATATACCATTAGTTTTATCAAAATAAATTAAAATATTTCCTAGCAAAATTTTAGATTTTATCGCAATATTTTTTTTAAATTATTTTTAAAAAAAAATTATATTTTTACAATTACATTATATTTTCTTTTTTTCTTCTCTTTTTCTTTAAAAAAAACATTTACTAACGTTGGGATCTAAAATGTTATTGACTTGTTGTTGCCTTAAGTGCTAATTCTGGGTTTTGAACAAAGTACCTCATTGGGAGGGATTTATTATCCTCTTATTGGTCATGTAAGAAGGATTTGATTTAGTGGTTATAGCATAAAACATTTGTTTGAGCTGAGACTTGATGAATAATATATAATTTGATAGAACTAAGACATGCACAGCGAAAAAAGAATCGAATTTCTACCCTAATTGTCACAATTAACATGTAGCCCTAAACTAATCAAGTTAGGGTTTTAGGAAATATTACCTTTGAAGGTTTCAAAAAACTTTGATACCTTCTTGTCAATTCAAACCAAGACCACAACTAGTACTCAACTACTATCCTCTTGGACAAAGAACCGGGTTGTGGGACCCAATTTGGTGTGGAAAGAAATGGAGATAAAATGGGATTGGAAGGTAGAAATTTTTTTTCTTTTGTTGAGATGTTGGAGGAAAATAAAAAAGAGGCAAAAGTCTTCAACCATTTGAAAACTCCTATTTGTAACTTAATTACATGCATTGCCAAATCTCAACACTTAATGTTCCACTAATAATTAGTGGAACTCAGTGGGCTAGGTGTCTATATCTCATATAGCCACATATCCCACTAAGAGTTAGTGGGATTATCCGACAAAATGTTGGATTTTCCCACTAACTTAGTCCAAGGGTAAAATGGTCATTAAATATTTCAAGTCAAAAGTCAATATTTTGACTTTTTACCATTTTGTCCGTCTTGACTAATTCCAACTTCCGCGAGCATGAATCCGCATTCATTTTTCCAAAATTCAAGTCACATTTGAATATGAGGTGGAGAGTATATGGACTTACGATTCCAAGACTATTTAATAAAAAATGGAATCCAGTCACAACTCTCTGCACCTAGTACACCTCAACATAATTTTAGGGATAAAATAGTATTTTGGCCTAGTCAAATTTGTGAACAACCTCTACACCTTAACGTGGTTAGTTGTATTAAGTCTATATAAAATATATTTACAATAGGAAATGCAACTATGGACAATTCTCTCAATTAACAAATGTTGATTAACCAAGTTAAAAGAGTTTAGTCAACTAATCTTTAATTGTTGAAGCTCGTGATTTGCAAGTCAATTAGACCATTTGTTAACTCGTTACAAGCTTAGAATAGTGTGGTCGAAGAATTTAAAATGTTCCAATTGGTTTATAAAATAAATTGTTAATAGTATTATATGTGGTTGTCAAACTATAAATTGATTGAAATTTTCTATTTAAATAAATAGTTTTGCATGTGTATCAGTTACAAACTTAATGAACACCGAGTAATTTGCAGGGAATCACCTTGAGTTTGTAACGCTATCTCTACTTAAACACTCTTCAAGTTGATCACTTCATCGATCCCACGATCAAGTTCTAAGTCCAAGATATAGTGGAGAAGATATTGGTGGTGGTTTTTGTTACATTCATGAACAAAATCACACAATAACTTGCCATGAATTTTAGAGTTATGACATGTTTTAGTCCTGAATATTAATATAATTAGGATTATATTAGATATTTTTGTTGTTATTCACTCTTATATGTTGTGACTTAAAACCATGGACGTTTCAAAATTTTCAATTATAATTCAACATTTTAGTTTTTTCGTTTAAATTTGGAGGGTTTTTTTTCCAGTGATGGTTTATATATAGGTTAATAGTGCTTCCTTACGACCACATCCCTGTTTTGTGTTTTTATTTAACAACTAATCTGATACGATGACAGTGTTTGCACATACCATGCATTTTTTTCCTCATTCGCCAACGTGCATTTTGGCTATTTCACTTTGACACCTCACTCACATCTCTCTTTCACGTTAATCGTTCTTTCATTCATTTTCATATTCTCTTATTGTCTATTTATTTGTCTTTATATTTACCTTCAAATCACTATCTTTATGCTGACCGTTAAGTCGAGAAGTGAGGCTATTTTATTTGTAATTTGAATTAATATGTTGTTGTTTTTCTTTGTTATCGGAAGAAAATGTATACACATTCAAAGTTTCGTAAGGGTTAAACTAGAAAGTTTAGAAAGTTTTAATTACTATTATTTTTTAAGGAAATAAAATTAAAGTTTAACCGTAATTAAAATTAAAATCTCACATTGTAAAAGGAAACTGAAAATTACAAAGTAATTTTGAAAAGTTGGAGTGGGGAAATATAATAATTAAAAAAAGATGAAAGAAGAGGGGGCGATATTTCACGCCGTTATGAAAGCGGATATCATTCGCCAAACTTCAGTGAACTGCGGGGTAACTCTCACACATTTTTCCTCACAAACTCCTTTCTTCTCTTCTTTAGTTTTGATCTAATTGAAGAACCCTTGTTTGAATTCTTTGTTTTTTTTTTTTTGAAGATTTAGTTGTTTCTGGATTAGGGTTCACAATGCCAGAACTGAGTTGGAGACATCACACTCTCATTCAATCGCTACTCTCTCGCGGCCCACTCAGAGAGGATCAGTTTCATTTGCTGTTTAAGCAAATCACTGGAAAAACTCCAGGTTCCATTTTCCTTCTCTCTCTTTATATATATATATATATACATATATTCTGCTTGATATCCAAGTTCATGATTCAAACCTACGAATTCCTGCTCCATTATGTCTTACAAAGGATGTAGTAGCGTTTCTCAACAAGTGACTTTGAATCCTCACAAATTTCTATGCAAATGCCACATAATTGTTGTAATCGAATGGTAATGCTAATGGAACCACTTATTGGAAGAAATTTAATATGGGTTCATATCCGTGTACGCATTGGAATTGTTTATCCTCTTCGGAGGTTGATCCTTATAGAATTTATTTTTTCCAAAGGCGATAATCAACACTCTTATAGACATTTCTCCATCCTTAACCCACCGGCTGATTTAGTATAGGCTCAAAGGACTGAGCCCACCTCAACTTTATTCTATTTATATAACTGAAATAATACAAGAAACAGCAGCTAGCTCAGTGATAAAATTTTCCTCCGGTCTCTCTAAGCTAAGGTTCAAGCTCACTCCATACATTTTTTTTCCAAATTATTTTTCCTTAATTATAAAGCCTCCGTCAACAAATTGTTTTAGATCTGCCGCTGCCTTAATCAATAGCTTTATCCATTGTAAATGAAGAGCATCTTTAATTGATAATTTTTCTGGGAAACAATATACTAGCAATACTTATTTAAGATGATGGTGAAAGCTTATGTATGTCTAATGTTTGTCTCGGTGCAGATAATGACCAGCAGGTTTTTAACAGTTACCTCCTGACTATAAATAAAGCACTTTCTTTTGCTCAGTTTGAGTTGAGAGGCTGTAGAAACCAATATGATGGACGTGTTTACTATGGCTTGGTAAATAATGTATCTGACGACCAATCCAAGCTGGGAACAAAGTATTCAGTTCCACAGATTGCCCTTTTTAAAGCCATCGTACGTGAGGTTCTTCAACCTTTTCTTCCTATTTACTGTTCAGATTTGGATATTGATCAGATATCTGTTAAATAAAGATATTGAAGTTGTCATCATCTTCATTCTTATTGGATTGGCTGTGAATGTGTATGTTAGTAGATCAAACGTGAGATTCAAAAAAATGTGGAAAAGTGAACCTCCCCATTAGCCAAATAGTTGCAAAAAACTCTCTATTGACTGTTTGACTGTCAAAAGAAAAATGGCTAAAAAGCAGCTAAAGAGAGTACACAATCTAAAAAACCTGATAGATAATTTTATCAATAGTCTTTTGCAAAGTATAGGAGGCTTCCTTGACGTTCATTTCCAATCCAATAACCAAGACTATTGCACCCTGCCAAGAGCCTCCAAAATATAATGATCTTATCAATGAGTCCATTGCAAATGATCAGTGGAAAGATGCTCTCTAAATTCTGATCATCTTGGGTTTATATTGTTTGAAATATGTTATAAGTTTCTCATCTCTTGTAATGATTTTTTCATTGTAATCTTAAGTATTTTGTTTATTCTATCACTGTTATAAGCCCATACTCGGTTAAGTTGTTTCAAACATCCCACTCAACTAACAACTCATTCGCCAACTCTCTCCGAGAATTTGGAGAGAGGAATGAGGGGTAGCTTCTTCAGAAATTTGATTATTAACTACACAGGATTTGGTAATGGTGACTTTAACGGCTTAGGCTTATGCTGCATCAATTATTGTATTATCAATAATGGGAATTGTTGGAGCCCACAATAAACCGCCTCTTCTGCTAATTTGCTTAATAGTCAACATGGGAGCTTAGTGTTTGCATTACATGCATTTTTTTGTTGTTGTGTCGCTGCAGTATTTGTTAAAAACAAAAGGAATTGCTTTGTCAGGTTGAAGCAATTGCACAAGATTCATCTGCTCAAGGTGGAATATCAAATATTTCTGCTCTTAATCTGCAGCTGGAAAATCAGGTTTCCCTTGTTGTCTTTGACCAATACTTCCATTTGTCTAGCCCAATTGACTGAAGTGTGATGCCAGAATTCTTTTAAGTCCATTGTCAAAGTCGGCTCCATATTTAACTGAACTTGGCTTTCTCTGGTCTTTTGCTTTATAAATATGAATATATGACTACCTTCAGTTACCGTGTACTGTGGACAGGAACATTTTTCACGTTTTTCACGTTTCTTGTGGAGTGATTTCTTTGGAATGAGTTCCACAAGAGTATCAACTCATATTTAGATTATACCATTTGTAGATTCTTGAATTATGATTTTATGCTAGCTTCGTTTTTCTTAAACTTAGATATTGAGAATGAAGTTTTTAGAGTTTTCTACATAGTAAATGCTCCTATCTTATCAACCAAATTGGGATATTGGAACTGTTGGTCTGACAGTAGCATAAATGACATTCGCAGTTTTCTACATGCATTCAATTATTTGCTATGGAGTCAGTCTCAAATTTTTTGTTTTTACTTCTTTCTTTTCTGATACTTGATTGTGTATAACTGTTAAATTTAAACCAAGAGTTTAAGGCCGCTTTTAAATTCTACACAATTTGGTTGCAAGGCTTTTGATTTGCCAAATTTCACCATTGTGGGTAAAGTTGAAAAGAGAACCAGCAAACGTTCCAGCCCCTTGTTATTGTATCAGTGTATGCATTTTATCTGCTTCTTCACATATTTAAGGGTTCTATTGTATATAACTCATGTGCATTTGTTTGACTATTAACGGTTTTTTAACTGCCAGCTGGGGGATACAGGATCCCAGTCCCAAGTCATATGCCAGCTGCTTTCAAGAATTTCTCAAAATCTCACAAGGAAAAAACAATTGCTGAGCTTGCTCAGGATAAGTGGCTTGATTGCACCCCTGATGGCTTTGTAAATTTGGGCGTCCGATCGTTTCTTGATTTGCGAAGTTGGTTCCGCAGCAATGATGTACCTTCATGTGAAGTGTGCAATGAAGCTGGAGTGAAGGTTCTCTTCTTGATTGGAGACCTCTCTTTTTCCTTTTCTTGTGGGCTCTATTTTTATGTCCTTTCATTCTCTCGTTCATTATTAAAGAAAGTTCAGTTTCACATAAAAAATAAGCTTTGTATGCTGCATTATTTTACTCAATGCCCCCACTGATAGAAGAACCTAAGCTCCATATAGTTTTGCTGTAGAGACCGATAAAAAAAATTATCTCCTTGATGATTTATATTTTGTTGGGCTTGCCATTCACAGGCAGAGTTGTGTAGTACTGAAGTTTGCACTGTCCGGGTCCATCAGTATTGCCTTAAGAAAATGTTATCCAATAAAAAGGTAACAGTAATATGATGTGGTACCGCGCATTTAAATTTTAATCAGTAAACTCTCTCGGGCCTAATAGTTCTTTCATTGACTACTATTAGAGTAAAAAGGCCTGTCCAGGTTGTGGCACTCGATGGCAATCTACAACGTCCAACATAGAGCCCAAGGAGGAAGAGGATGAGCCGGATACACGCACTCAAGATCAACCATCATCACATAAGAGGAAGAAATCCAGGTTGAACGTAGATATTGATTTAGGACCAAACGAAGACAGTACCGCAGAAGCTTCCCAACCTCCTCCTACAAGGAGAACAACACGAAGTTCTGCACGCCAGCGGTAGGTCTTGGAATGAGGTGCTGTTATTTTTATACAGTTTCATGTATACTATCATTAGTTTAGGAGTTGTAAAGTGTGCAACAAAAGCACTTTTTGATGTCTTGTCGAAATTGTCACCTTATTTATATTTATTTGAAGTGTCATTTTGAAATCTTTATACCCAAAACCGGAATGCAAAGTGCATTACAGTACGTAAGCCAGAAGTAGAAGTTTTCTTTTACCTCCCCTAAACTGTAGCTTTGGTTCTCCTTTCTTGTCCTCTATAAATGCAAGGAACCTGCTCTTCCATTGTAAGTATCCAATTTTTGTGTGCCTAAGATAGTTGGATTGTATTGAGCAGAATTACTATTTGACTGTTGCTTCAAGGAATAGAGTATAAATAGGTATCCATCCCAAACAACCTAAACTTGCCTCTTTATTCAATAGTAATTTCGCTTTTCACTTACGTTATGCGGAGTAGTGGAAAATGATATCATGGATTCTGGATTGCGCAAAGATATGCAGTTCACTGCTGAAAACTCACCAAACTTACCATAGTTAGAGTTAAGAGTCAATATATTCACTCATCTTTGGCTTAGAATAGAACAGATCATACCTAATTACAATCAGACTCTTCTAGATTAAGCTGTCTAAATAGTGAAAACAAATCACAGCACTCAAGAGAAGTTATAATGACAGTGATATGAAAGGAAAAGTGGTGTCTTTTAGCTTTGTAGAATAGAATTGATGTAGTCCTAATCTAAATCATTGTGTTTTTAGAAGTCATAATTGAAAATTAAGCTTTAGATGTACATGTTTGTCTTTTTATGCAACATTAATGTTACAATCAAGATTCCATCAAATATTTTCTACAGCAAATGGGTATAGCTCAATGGGCATAAGTGTACATGGTTAGTTCAAAACAATTCCATTTATTTTTATTAAGTTGATTTTCCATTTATTAGTTGAAGTTACAATTGCAAGGAAGTAATACTCTCTAGGGGCGTTTGACCTAAAAAGTTGAAAGGAGAATAAGTTGAGGGGAGTGGACGCCTCAACCTTGCTCCTTTTTTGACACAAAATTACGTGGATTTCGTCATTAAAAAACATTTATTTTATATCTAAATTAACTATTCTTAACCCAAATAGATAAATGAATGCAAACTAGAGCAAGAAAATGTAAAATGACAATGAGATTTTGTATTTGTTCCATCTTAATTATTTGGGGGCCAGCCCCAAGTAATTTGTAGGGAAGGAGGTGACATCTGAGTAGATGCTTCGCTATCCTAATTCATAAGCTTTAGGGCACATACATACATTGCATAATATGAATCGATATAAATATATATATATATACATATAGCCTATAAGGGTTATTAGCTTTTGAGATTCTTTGCTTTGCTGTCATTTCCACAACCTCTGTTTCAAACCTTTTTCCCTTTTCATTCCTCTTTGAACAGAATCCCAATTTAAAGTCTCAATTCAAAGTATATTATATTGCGTTTTTGTCACTTTTCTTTATTCTATTATTCATATTCCCTAAACTTAAAATAACCAAATAAACAAATAACATTTTTTTCACTTCTATTATTTTAATTATGAATTAAACGACTCCAACGTAACATGATTGTCAAGTCTTATTAAATATGCATTCTACTCCTGTACTTTTTTTTCTTCTTTAATTTAAATGTGCCTACTAGTACCATAATAAAAACACACACATCGATTTTTGTATTTATTATGGTGTCTATATTTTATATATTTACCAAAGAAAAAAAAGGCCGAATCTTCAATTTTAATTAATTACATGATAAGAAGTGACAACGAACTGTGGGTCTTTTGTTCGAGGAAAGAAAAACAGAAAATCAAACTTTGTTATTATTTTATTTCATTCCAAACTTTGTTTTTTTTTTTTAATTAAGTCTATGCTATCTCTTCTTATCATGATTTCATATTTTTTAAAATAAAAAGTTGAATTCTTTCAAAAAAAAATTAAAACAAAAATAAGTTTCTTAAAAATTGTTTTTTGATTTTTAATTTTAGTAAAAAAGTAAATAATAAAGCAAAGCATTTTAAGGGAATTTAAAAGTAAAAATTAATTGACTCTCAAACACCTAAATTTTTAATTTGAGTATAATAAATAGACCAACAATTCAATTTATGTTTATAGTAGATTTTTACAAACTTTTTAAAAATGAAATAACAAACTCCAAAATTTTAAAAAGTAATTGTTTTACTATATATAAATAAATTTTATCTAACTAAAAATTTTCATTTATAAAAAAAAAAAAATCGTGAATTTTAAAAACTCAAATACTTAGGACAAAATTTTGTAATATTTGGAAGTTTAGACACAAATTTAGTAAGAGTTGAAAGATAGGGTTTGTATTTATTTATTATTGTTTTTAAGGAGAAATGTGGAAAAGTTACCTTAGAGGTTAAAGCACAGCTTTTGGAGCGTGAATTTTACGCGCCAATGGATGTAAGAAAAGGTGTGGCTTTTTTTTGCTAAGTACGACTAAAAAGGGCTCCACTCTTCAGCCTCCACTTCCTCCATTTTGCATGGACGCCACCGCCCACATTCTTCTTCATTCCTCTTTCTCTCTTTCTCTCTCTTTTGCCGTTTATCTTTTAAGTTTTCTCTCTGTAAAGAAAAAAAAAAAAAATGAATCGAATCCCATTTTCTTAAACATAATTCCTTTTCTCCTACTTATCTACCGCTTCTCTCTCTGAATTGAATGATTCTACCATGTGGGTCTTCTCTCTAAACTCCCAACTTTTCTTTTTTTGCTCCTGTTCATGGCTTTCCTCTTCTCTGGTATGGCTCCCCTTTTTCAAATTCCTTTCTCTTCACTTTTCTGTTCTGAAATTTATTGCTTTTTTCGGTTTTTTATGCACCCTTTTTCTTCTTTTTGAAGTTCGTTTTTTATTTTTGGATCGGTTCTTGATTCTGTCTCATAATTGTTGATACTAGTGAGTGTGCTTTCGGTTTTTCGTGGTCCTGAATCCTATCTATTCTGTGTTCCCTTCCGGTTACGATTGTTTTTTTATCCTCTCTGTTTCTACATAGCAATTTGGTTGGTTCGACGATATACCCTGTCTTTAAATTTGATTTACTTTTCTGTAAGTTTTATATGTTCATCTGGATTTAATGCTCTTATATACGGAGTTGAATCCTTTGTGTTCAGGGGAAATTCTATTTTTAGTTATGGTTGCTCTCCCTTGAATCTGCGTGGACATTCATCACTTCCCTCGATTTTTTTCTTCTCCCTTTTAGGGTTCAAATCTTTTGTTTGCTACTTTTTAGTCTGGGCTGGCTACCTTTTCTGTTTAATTCTTTATTTGCTCTTCATGCTTTTCTGTGCGGCTTTCAGTATGAATTCTCCTGTATTCTATTTGGTTCTCACTCCACTGCTTTGTAGTTCATGTTCTTGATGTTAGACTTTATGTTTTAATTAAAGCTGGCAAGTTGTTTTGCACTGTGTTGTCGACTCTGCTAGTTTTTTTTTTAGCTTGATTGCTTTCTTTTTTCTTTTTTGGAAAAAAATGAATGAAAAATGATTTAACAAGGAAGCTCTCTTCTATTTTCTTTTCCATCGTTGATTCTCTCACTTGTCACCTCCATAGAGCATCAGTGTATCTATAAACTTAAAATGTTTGCCCCTGGTAATTCAGTTGTTCTGTTTCTCTCCCTTGCTGGTTCAATTTTTTTTTATTGGCCAACGATTGCTGTGTTTGTGGCCTACAATTTCAATCCAGAACTCGTGTCTTAACCAATGATTTATGCACTACAAATTCTGTTTTACAGTGTTTCCCTTGGGATGTTTGTTCTTTTATATGCTTATACTCAAAATCCCATGTATCTTTTTTGCGTGCCCATTTCCTTCATATCTTTGAATCATCTGCCATTAGGGAAGGTATCTTGTCAGCTAAGAGAGTTTCTCTGTTTCATTTATGAACTTCTTGTTTGATTATCAGTAGTACTTGACAATAGTCGTTAGAAATTTTAGGGGAGTGCAATTGAATTTTAGAGTTGGAGTTTCTAAGTTCTTTCAATTATCTTTTCTATTTTCCGGTAAGGTATCATTTGTTCATTAGTTTCCACATCATTTCTAAGAATTTTTTTGTTTCTTTTCCCATCTTCTTTGTCAGTTGTTTTGAGGGGATGTGAAAAGATTGAGAAATTGGTTGCTAATATCATTTGTAAATTCAAGAAAACAATTTAAATGAAAAGACATAGCATCTTAGTGCTTTTAGATTTTATTTGCTGCTACATGATTTCTTACCATATTATACTTGACTTTAATTTTCAGGATGAGTGTACTATCCAAGTTCTATTCTAAGAGGGATATCCAGCAGTGAGGTCAACGGATATGGGAGCCTCAAGTTCTAAACTAGAGGAAGATAAGGCCCTTCGACTGTGTCGTGAAAGAAAGAAGTTTGTTAAGCAGGCCCTTCATGGAAGATGCTCACTTGCGACAGCCCATGCTGAATACATTCAGTCACTCAGATGTACAGGGACCGCTCTCAAGATATTTGTACAACCTGAAGGTCCAGTTGAATCACCCTTATACACTTCCACTTTTGCAACCCCTGAGCCCCTTGCCTTCACCGAGAAATCTGCATCTCAATTTTCATTTCCTTCTCCATCCTTCTCACATCATATGGATGCTGCTGGTAATCTTTCTCCATCACCTTCTCCTCCTGCCTCAAGTCGGTTTCAGGCAAATCATATGCAATTCAGGGGCAGTTTTGCTCACAAGGTTGAAGAAAAATTGCCCTCGCCTGTTATTGGAACCGTAACCTCATCGGAAACTCCACCTAGTGCCAAACCTCAAACCTCTGAAAGACCTCAAACACTATCATTTGAAGGCTCTTCTGCACCTCAGGAAGGAACTTGGGATTTCTTTTTTCCTTCAAATAATCATGAATTTTCCTTTCATGATGGGCATGAGGTGAATAATGGAGGGGTTGAGTTTGAGAATGCTGATGGTGCAAAATACTTCAAGGAAGAGGATGGAAATTTTGAATATGGAGATAAAGAAGGGAAGAGCTCTTTACATGGAGGGGAGGAATCTCAGAACTCGGAGGATGAGTTTGATGAACCTGCTTCTGAAACTTTGGTTCGAAGTTTTGAAAATTTTAACAGGGTACATGATGATGGAGCATCAAATACTTCTCCTAATATGCATACTGTGAAAAGTGTAGCTTCAGAACCTGAGTTAGTGAATCAGGGGAAGAACCATTCTCCTGGTTTGTCACCTTTAAGAACCACATCTTCATTAGTTCCATTAACAACTGTTTTTGGTAAAGCAACTGCAAAGGAAGAGAGCGTGGAGAATACAGCTGTTCACAAGGACTTATTTTCAAGCATGAAGGAAATTGAGATTCTCTTTATAAAAGCTTCTGAATCTGGCAAAGAAGTTCCAAGAATGCTTGAAGCAAATAAGTTGCACATACGTCCAATTTTTCCTGGAAAAGAAAGTAATTTCTTACTCTCTCCCTTACCCTGTTCTTCTATGTGTGGTGCTCACATTAATCTCAAAGCTTTGAGCTTAAGGTGAACTTCATAGATTTTCCTGTAATTTCTTAATTAATAATATGATTTATCCCATAAACAAGAAAGGTATCAGGAATTTACCTAATGGGGTGATGGTGCTTCATGATTTGTCATGGTTCTTTCATTATTTCAACGTTGCAGTTAAATTTTTTGGAGTAATTGTGTAGTGATCAGCTAGGTAGCCTATCACTGACTTTGTAATTTCTTTTAAAGAATTTAGATGTCCAAAAGGTTTTTTTTCTTTATCTCGTGAGTTGTGAATATCATGCAGAAATATCTTAACTGGTTTGGTTTTCCACCTGTGCAGATCCATCATTATCGTCAACATTGTTGAAGTCTTGCTTTTCGTGTGGAGATGACCCGGGTGTTGTTCGTGAAGGTATAGGCACCTTTGTTGGTTTGTTCTTTATATATTACGAATCAAGTCTGTATATGAATTACCTAGCCTTTTCAGTTGATCTGGGGGGTCCAAACTCACTTTATCAGTTAAACTCATGAGGTGACAAAACCTGTCAATGTTTATTTGATGAAATGTTTGAACTCCCAATGTTGATGACTTCCTAAACATTATTTCACATGTCTATAGAAGTCTATAACTAGAATTGAGTGGGATCCATCTTAATTATGGTAGATGTTAAAGTATAAATTAAAATTAGGATAAATGGAACTCGTGGTTCGGTTTAATGTCTCCTTGTGGCCTGTGGGTGTCAATTACTAGGTCTTTCTGTAATTATGTTTTTTTTGTAATTATAAAATAGATCTTATTCTTTTGGATTAGTCTTATCTTATTGCTAGTTAGGGTTCAGACTGGCTTGTTCTTTTGGATGCCCTTGTAAATATAACTTTTTACAAACGTGTGTGTGTATATATGGCTTTAGGTGAAGGCTTAGGTTACAATATGTATTAGAAGTAAGTGGTAACATCCTACTAATCAATTCTTAAAACCTAAACAAATGAAACCAGAATATTTGCTGTATTTGAGTGAAAATTGAAATGCCTTCTCAATCGGTGTGCGTTTGTGTGTTTTCCCTTCCTTCCAAGTTCAGCTTTACATGAATAAGGAGACTTGGGCTTTGTCATTTTCTCATTTTTCATCATAATTACTTAAGACGTTCTCAGTGAGAGGAACATATTATTGATTTATTGTTGAGTTATGTTCGTTGTTTCTGAAAATGCTTTTTGCTACACATGATGGGCTGAAAGTACAACAAACAAGTTTTTATGTCTTAATTAGTTTTCTGGTTGAATGGGCATATGAAACTATGTGCTGCAACGAAAGCTGCCTACTTCTCATTCTTTCATGCCTTTGAAACATGCTAGTCCTGTTTCCACTAACTTCATTGAGATGCATGTGTAACTCAGTTGAAATATTTTATGAGGCCACACTTCTGTATTGATAAGCTGTGGCTGGATGATAGTTGAAGTTGATATCCAATCTCTTCTCTGGAACTATTCACTATGATATCTTCATTAATCAGTTGTCGTTTTTTGTCCTATCTTAGAGCCTGTCCAAACTGCAACGAAGTACTTGACTTGGCATAGGACGGCATCCTCACGTTCCTCTTCATCCAGGAATCCTTTGGGAGTTAACTCAAAAGAGGATGTTGAGGACTACTCTAGCAACTTATTCGAGAACTTCTGCATGAACTCTGGTAGTCATGCCTCAACCTTGGATAGGCTTTATGCATGGGAAAAGAAGCTCTATGATGAAGTTAAGGTACTGCCGATGATTATCCGTTTAATCATTTCTGCTATTTTATGCATATTTAGATTTCCGAAATTTGTCACATCACATGTCAAGGCAAGTCTTTAAAATAGGTTTTGCTTTGTTAATTACAGGCTAGTGAGATGGTCAGGAAAGAGTATGACCTCAAGTGTAAAATGCTACGTCATTTAGAATCAAAGGAAGTCGGTCTACCAAAAATAGACAAAACACGAGCTGTTATCAAGGATTTACATTCCAGAATCAGAGTGGGAGTTCATAGAATAGATTCTATATCAAAGAAGATTGAAGAATTGCGAGATAGAGAGCTCCAACCGCAACTCGAGGAATTGATTGAAGGGTTAGGTCCTTTTTTGCTGTCATCATGCTTTGTTTTTTTTTTTTTTTTACCACAGATTGATTAGAATATGCAGATTCTTTGTTTGTTGCATCTTATTGGTGATAATTAAGTTATCTTGATATGTTGTCATAATGATTAGGTTAAGTCGGATGTGGGAAGTGATGTTTGATTGCCACAAGCATCAACTACAAATCATCAAAGCAGCATCGTACCACGGCAACATGAAAATCTCGATGCACTCTGAAACAAGGAGGTACAACACCATTTATCTCGAAACCGAACTAGCATCTTTATCATCAAGTTTTATGAAGTGGATTACAGCACAGAAGTCGTATCTGCATTCGATAGATGGATGGCTTCTCAAATGTGTTACTCTACCTCAACCCAAGGGGAAAAGGAGAGTACAGGCTCCACCCATAAAAAATTATGGACCACCCCCTATATACATTACATGTAGTGTGTGGTTGGAAAAGATCAAGGAATTACCAACAAAGGAGGTCGTAGATTCGATAAAGGATTTGGCAGCTGAAACTGCCCGTTTTTTGCCGCATCAGGAGAAAAACCCAAGGAAGGGGAAGGTTGCAAAAAATCTTTCAATCTTAACATCATTTAAGGGTGACAATGACAGTGAGTCAATAGGGAATAATTTGTTACAAGGGGAAGCATCAGAGAGCTTGATCTCTGGTTTTGATCATTTGAGACCAAGCTTGGTTAAGTTTTTTGAGAAATTGAATAACTTTGCAGATTCTTCTGTGAAAATGTATGAAGAACTTGGGAAGACCATTCAAGAATTTAAGAGTCATTACGAACAGTGGAAAGCCCAGAGACTGGAGAAACAAGCGGGAATCTGAGTATGAAGAAGAAAATGGGAAGGAAAAGGTAAGAGGGATTTGTATATGAGAAACAAAATAAAGAAGGCTGTTCTATGTCTTACCGAAACCTGGAAGCAGAAAATAAAGGAGAAGCTGATGCAAAACAAGCACATATAAATATAAAAGTACATATATGAAGATAAGAAGATTGATGTTGGAAGGTGTAATTACGAGTGTTTTACATTTACACGTCAAAATAGAATCAATTTGCAGAGTTAATATTAGGGGGCATTGTACAGTTCTATTTCTCCATATAAAACACAATGACACACCTTCTCTATCTTGTTCTAGTTCATTCATATGAAACTTCATCACATCATTCATTCTCATTATATTGTTGGGTAATCTGTTCTCTCTTCTATGAATGAACTTGAATTTTGTCTTGTTTCTTCAGGGATCAAAAGTCCAACCATTATTGTTTTCTAACGAGTGTTTCATAGTGTTTTAAATTAAATAAATATTCATCACTTTCTAGCAACTATATGATTTCATTTAATTATTGTATTATACACCATAGTTTTATTGGATTTGCGTTGTATTGAAATATCTTCCCCGTTTCTTGTCTGCACGTAGGCAGCATCTCCTTTCTTAATTCAATATATATTTCCATCTACTTAACTTTAATATATAGCAAATAAACATCAAACTCCTTATAATTCATTTAATTTTTTTACTTTACTTTATATCACTCTTAATTTTTTAAACTTTTTTTTTGTAAATAACGAAGATAAATTGTAAATGGACAATTTCGTAGATACAAACCATTAAACGTATCATAAATTACCTTTTTGTCTTCTAAAAAATTCTTGCAATTGTATTATTTTTATTTTTTTTCATCTTATTTCAATCCATCAACTTAATACTTTTTTTAAAGAGAATTATCAAAAGTAACAAATCTGATAAAATATTTACAATATATAGCAAAGTTTCATATTCTATCGATAATAAACATTGATAGATATTGATATGTTCCTATCAGGACATAGATAGAATTCAAAATTTTGTTACATGTTGTAAATATTTTAATTTATTTTGTTATTTTTAAAATACCTTGTTTTAATTTATTTCCTAATAATTTGGTACATTTCAAATATCAGAAAGTATTTTTTATAGTTTCACTCACATTGAAAAATACTGAAATATTAGGAAGAAAAAAAAAAGGAAAAGCAAAATTTGGTATCCTAACAATTAAACTTGAGAGCCTCAAACTAAATTTAAGAGAAAGGAAATTACGGAAAAGACTCCTCATGCAATCCCACACACGAGCACGCACGTAATTCTGTTCCTTTTTATAAAGGAAGAAAAATGAGAGGAAAAGAAAAGAAAGAAAAAAAGCGGGAAGGAAACGTTTAACAATTGAATGTTGAAAAAGGGAAAATAACGAACCTGGATGGGTACAGATAGTGTTTTTCTACCACAGCTTCATGCTATGATCACACTTCTCCTCCATCACTTTCGTCTTCCCCATTTCCTTCTTCACCAATATCTTGCATGTTACTTTTGCCCTAATCCTCCATCTCATCTCCATCCAGTACAACTTCATCTTCATTGGACCTCTCACATCCACCTTCATTCTCAGTGTTTTCCCTTCCTTCTCCCAATCCTCAAATGCTTTACCCGTACTACTCGATAATCTGATACCAGATCCTTTCACCTTTACTCTCATTACCGTCACGTTCCTCGGTGGCTGGTACAACAACGGCAATGCACCTTCGCACAGCATCACATCCGATAAATTCATGGAGACGGTGCTGTTTTTCTCGTAGTAGATTCCGATATTTTTGTTGTGGTTTTCTGCTCGTATTGTGACATTGAATTGGGGAGAGAATGAGGTGGTGTTTGGTTTGATTCTGCTGATGGATACAGCGAGAATGGAGAAGCGAGGAAGGTCAGGTTGGAGGATTAGGAAGACGAGAGCGGAAGTGATGGCCGAGAGGAGGAGGAGTAGGAGAATGAAGCAGAGGAAACGGCGGCAGGGGGAGGGGCGGTGGTGGTGGCGAGTGTAGAGGTTGAAGCGGGCGGCGTTTTCAGGAGGAGGAATTCGGTAGACTTGGTCTTTGGGGATTTGGATGACGTAGGTAGCAAGAAGGAGGGCTTTTGAGCGGATTATTAGAAGCGGAATCAGGGTTAAGAGTGGGGTGAACACGGTCGGCCATGGAAGATCAAACACAGTATAGAACAGAAATGGAGGAATGAGAAGGGAGAAGAGGAAGGGCGTAAAAGAGAGAGAAGGAAGTAAGAGGTGAGGCACTGTTTTGCTACTCTGTTTTTGTTTTCTACGTCCTTTTTTTTTATCATGACGTGAGGTCGTGACTGCATCGCCTTCTTTTAAAATATAAATGATAAGGATATTCTTTCATAACTTCACAACTAACTTTTTTCTCTTTTTTTTTTCAATTTTAATTTTATTCTCTTGTACAAAAACAATTAGAACTATTTAACAGTTTTTACTATTCACTCACTAATTCCTTTTTTTTTTTTTTTTTCATTTTATACATAAATAGAGTTTTTTAGCTCAAAAGTAAGAATGTGACGTCTTCTTAGTTTTTACTCACCTGCAAGGAAATCAAGTTTTTAATATTATATTAAATGATCAAATGACTCGTTAATTAAATTTAAAAATATGTGGTGTGTTCTCTACAAGCCGTCAATAAGGCTCAATAATTAATGAAATTAAAATAGAAATATAGTTGAATTATGTGATATGTTATGCTCATACATATATTTAACTTGGTGATATTGAGACAAGGCAGCTTCTTTTGTGCTTTAAGAAAGACTGAATATGTATCATTGTGGCAAACTTCAGAAGGTTCAATTTGTTTGCCCATGGTTCAATGTTGTAGAAACCCAAAAGAACATTCTAAAAGTAATCGAACTAATTTAGGAATCTGAGAAATCATTGAAGTTAAAAAGCCATGATTTGATGCCCTAATCTAGGTCATCCAGGGCCACAAAGAAGAATAAAAAAGTTGAAGACAGTAGGCACCAATTAGTAGGCTTAGATTAAAGCAGAGAATAAAAGAAGACATATATCAAGTCTCTGCTCTGCCAAGGGAGGCAGGCAGTCCAAAGCCCGCAGCAAGGTGACCCCCACTATACGATTATGCTGCTTAGTTTTAGAGGATAATAAAATCAAAGTGCCCCCTCTTCGCCTTGCTGGCTTCTTCTATATATATACTAAAAACAAAGCCAAAGCCAGGCCAGCATCATCATAAAATAAAAATCAAAGAGTTTTGAGGTTTGTTTTCTTCTTCAAACACAAACGGATGAAGGATGAAGGACGAAGGAAGGATGAAGGACGAAGGAAGGATGAAGGACGAAGGAAGGATGAAGGACGAAGGGTGCCATTTGAAACCACAACCACTCCCAGATTCGTACACTAAATAAAAGATCCCCATCTTACTATTGATGGACAACAAAGCCTACTACCATCTTCTGTGCACCAACATTAGATACTAACTTACACTACCTTCCTTCAACCCCATCAGCTCCTCAACAGAAGAACATGGAATTGCAAACCTTCTCCTGCAATCTCGGCAGTTGGGGCACAGGAACTGCTCCTGCACTTGTCAGCCCGCCATCGCTCGAGGCTGTCTCTGATGTTTCTTCAAACTTTATAAACTGCCCAATCTGGGTGGCTGCCAAATGAGCGTAGCAGACGGGAGCAACTGCAAAAATGACATAAGAGCACAATATTAATTAATAAAGCCACAGGCCAACTTTTTGGGTTTGGTTACACTCTCATGGGCTGGCTATGAACATGGAACATAGACTTACCAACAGAAATCGCTGTAGTACTTCTTTGGTATCTAAACAAACAAAATACACAATGATAAGAACAAACATATTATGAACCCGTGTATGAAGAATGTGATTCATTTCCATTAAATATTTACTTACACGTAGGATAGAGAGTGCACTAGTTCTTGCAGGTCATCTGCAGAAAAACCAACTTCATCTAACAGAACGTGATAATGAGTTGGCCTTGTAGTACCCTTGGAGAGTATAAATGAGAAATGAGATTAGCAACAAAACAAAAGGAATGGTCCTGAAAGAAAGTTACGAACACAGTACTCACAATCATTCCAGCATGAGCACAGAGATAGAAATCGTTGTTTCTTGGATGACAAATTTTGTTGTCAATAATAGTTCCTAAACAGAGGGGTCGTCAATGAGTACATTATGTAGTTCAGAGGTAGAATAATTACAATAACACGCCATAAAGGCAATCTGAATACCGGGAGGAACGTTGTCAGGAGATCCAGGCTGAAAGAACTTAGTGTGATGGTTCTTCTGGGCCACGATCACCACAAACTTGGGGTTCCAATTTTCATCAAGGAACTTGCAAGACTATAAACATTTTCAAGAATTAAGATTATCTTATATTTCAAATTGACGAATTATAAAAGATTTCAAGAATTGTTTAACCACGCTGTTTACAAAACCTGGATAATCTGATCTAATTCAACATTTAGCACTTGGTTAAATTGGGATTCACTGACACCATCCCTGCTCAGAAACAAGCATAAAAGCAACTTTTAGAAGTATTCAAAATATAGACAGGAAGCTGTGCATTGCTAACAAATAACAAATGTGATATCTCAAACATAAATAGTCATGTTGAACCAAATGTTGTAAGACCATGTAATACCACTGATTAAAGGATCCGACCCTCTACTACTGTCCAAACCATAGCATTAGGAGAAATGCTTGCCTGAATATGATAATCTGATCTGGCTTTCTTTTTCCTGAACTAGTATAGAAGTCAAGTAGAAGCTCCCTGAAAAAGTGAAACCGAACTTCTGAAGTCAACAATGCACAAACCATAAGGCATACAGCAATTGTTTAATGCAGGAAGATGCAGAGATATATACAGTTATTAGTATTTTTCGAATATCTAATTATAAGATGTACTTGAAACATAGCTGCCTAACTTGACAAAACTAGGGGACACAGCCCTGGATCCTATTCTCCGCAGACTTTATGTGCTTTAAGCATGAAAAATAGCCAAAAAGTATATTGAAAAAATTCATAGTGGCTTATAAACCAAGCATCACGAATTCACATTTGCTATTATTATATTTGAAATTTCAAAACCAAGAAATTGTCCGTTAACCTTGGTTTTTAAATTTCACCAAAAATTATGGAATAAAGAAACTTTAATGCAATCAGTATACACAGTCGAATGGGGACTCAACATAATACAGCTATATCTTGAGTTCAAGAAGCAAAATAAAGCTATCACCTCATTATTCCATCATCTTCAGTATCAGAAATACGCTTGTACAAAGAATCAATCATCTCCACTTTTGGAGATTGGGTACGTACTGCAGCTCGGTAACGAGAGATCAATGGCCACTGTCTAGAACTGACCACCTACAGAATATGTAGAAAACCTTTTCAAGAGAATGTTATTGAACAAATTATGGTCAAAGGTATCACCCACAGTTAGATGATATTAGAAGGCATTCTCAGTAAAAGAGAGGCAATAGAGTCATATAATAAGTATGAAATCAAGCAAGTTACCGCAGCAATAGACGGAATATCTGACTGTCCTGGAGAACCATGTGAAACATCCATACCCAGGATAATTGTTGGAACTTTTGAAACCATAGGAATGGATGGAGAATGCTCCACTGCTAACAAGGAATTAAGCCCACCAAGCTGCAAAAGATGCGAGAAATTAGCCAGAAGCATGCAACATTTAAAAACATGATCACCAGGCACATGGCTTATCCCATGTGCAAGAAAAAAAGTGAACCAGGGAGAACACAAGATCCCAATAAAATAAACGCAAGACATAGACTTACCTTGGCGTTGATCTTAAGGAGTACATTTGTGAGGTATTGGTCATTTACCCGTGTAGGAGCAATACACTGAGTAACAATTCCAAATTCTGCAAGATTTTTTTTCTTCCAAGGACCTACGTAATGACAGTAAAATTGTCCACTTCATCCTGGAAAACCATCATATTTAGGGTACCAAAATAAACTTTACCATAAAGATCAGAATTCTTTCTCTCAGGTAGTAGACAAAGAAGAAATTGTGGTTGTCCAGGAAGTTTAGACTGAACTTCCTCAAACATCTTCTCCACTCTAACCATAGGTGGGGCACGTCTAAACTGTGGATTTTCTTCAAAAACATCAAAAGGAGCCTCTATTGCCTACACAAACCACCAAAACAGTAACTCGATCAGTATTTATAATTTGTAGCAATGAAGTATCAACCTCAGCTAACTTACAATGCCCTTCATATCACCACATTTTATCAGGTCTCTGACAAGGCCACGTGTATCACAGCGCGCTGAGAAGTTCACCACAGCCCATCGCTCTATTTTAGTAGGTTGAGCCAATTTCTAGCATTCAACAACACTGTAAATTACACAGGATTAATAAGAAATTTACAAAATGAAAGAAACACCAACCTTATTATTGAAATTCCATCGGCCATTACGAGGAAAAAAATCTTCCCCATTGCCCACTTTCAACTTCAAAATTGAAAAATTTATCAGATAACTAACAAAATTAAGTGGTCAAGCAGCCAAATAAACTACAATTTTAGAAGCCAAATGCAAGTAATACCTTGGGTGCAGGTAGAACACGGCCTTCAACTTGAATGAAGCTTGAATTAATAGCAATTCCACATGACCGTAACATCGGCTCAGCATCATATTTGTTCCTTCTCAACGACTGCATCGACCTCAATGATTCAGCATAAAGAATGAATAAAAATAAAATTAAAAATGTTGCATGAGTAAGACAAGACCTACATCGGACAAAACCCTCATCCTTTCTTGTGGCTTTTGCCTCGATTTCTCAACAAGTGAGGCTCTTTGAAATGTGGACAGTGCTTTTGTGTATCGTTGTAGTGATACCAAAGAGCACAACTGAAAAAGGAAGAGAAGCATTCATGAGCAAGAAAAGCAATCGCTGGCATTATGACCTATTCAAATCTAAGAAGGAATAATTAATCCACCTCAACAGGGATAAAAGTGGGACGCTTGGGCTTCCCCACATTTATACAAGGAAGATCTGATGAATATCGAAGTTCGATGTTCCGATGCTTGACAAAATAATCATAAACAGTGATTTCAATGCAGTCTTCATCATTTCCACCTTTCTGTTTCAAAGTAAACCTATAACATGCACCAAAAATAAAGTTATATATCCAAATAAGAAAGAAGACGACGTCTAGGAGTGAAACTAATATCATTATTTATTGGAAATTTTAACTTAAAATGAAAAGGAAATGGCAACTAGATAACAGCAAGAAAACAATACGTTTGCTCTTTACAAGGCTTTTCACTTAATCCAGTTATCTTGTATTCTGCATTGGAGGGGCTTGCTTTAATCCTCAAATTCTTGAGTGTCCGTTTAGCCTGTTATTTAATTAAAACTTATGAAAAAAGCTGTAAGGAAATGAAAAAAAGGTAGCACAGATAAAAACAAATCAGCCGTTGATCACCTTGGTCCAGTCAAGTGAGAAAGGATCTCTGACATTCTGGTTTGCAATTAAAAAGTCCACAACAGGACCAGGCTGTATAATCATGGTTGTGGAAACATCTGAAGGGAAAATAATATAGAACCAATTAGACTAATAGTAAATCCAAACATATGAGAACGAGTATGATTGTGAAGACTTACCAATATTCAAAGAGAGGCCACTCTGTGTTGTTCTAAAACTAGAGTGGAAGCCTCTACAGCCAAGAACTCCACCGCCTACATCAGTACAAGAGTTTGGGTCATTATGGAAAAATGACTGTCTGACAAGTAGGCAACCTCTGCAGTAAAACGGGTTTGTGTTAGAAAAAGTATCAGAATAATTCAACAATCAGATGCAATAGAGATGATATTTTCTGAATGAGCAAACCCAGAATGTTGTACTTACTGCTTTGATGCATTCTGCCGTAAGATAATATCCAACACCCTGATGGCCTCTTGGAAATTCTCAGATTCCTGACCACGTAAAGCACTTGCTATAGCCTGCATTGGTATCTTAGCCGCAAAGCTGATTTCTACCTTAAATGATTTTGAACGGTAGGGTCGTTTCATCCTTTTTCGGTCTCCATTATTGGGACTTCCATGCCCATCGGGACTACAGTTACCATTGTTCCTGTAGGAATTAAACAATATGATGTAGTGACAAACTAACAGGTTTGATTTGAGAGATTTTACTCGAGTAGGTTCAATCATAATGAAGAACAATTATAATTATACCTGTTTGACGTAATATCCTCAAGAACAACAGTAAATTCAAGTTTATTCCTTGGGAGAGGCCCAACAGTAAACAAACTCTTTTCTCCATCGTAAGCAAAATCTTTACCAGCCAGTTCAGAATTATATGTTTCATGAACCTTGTCGATAACCTTTCTTCCTACGCCCTTGCCATCAACTGGGCGACCATCTTCATATGCAAGTGCAACCTACAAATTGTGAATGATGTTTAAAAATGAACATGATCATAATCAATCTACCGCTAGCATAAAAATCATTTAAATTCAAAGCAAAAACGCTGAATATGAATCCAGAGAAACAAAAAATTGATATGAAGATAAGAGGACAGTTATAGAGAAAGGAACGTACACTATAGTGAAAAAAGTGCCCTTCTATATTGGTCACATTCACTTTAAAATGATTCGTGAGCAGAGATATCTTCTGGCCTTTTGAAGCAAGGCCACGTCGTGCAATTGGAACTCGCACAACCTTTTTTTTCACAATTTCGGGAGCCTGCTCTAGCTCAGCTTGAATTGGAACGACATTTGGGGGAATTGGGGGAGGCGGAGGTGGAGGAGGCAACACTGCATCAGCTCCATTTCCATCTGGCTCATTTGAACTCATCCTGAAGTAATTTACGTAATAGTAAGGCACAAGACTAGATGAACACGGAACTATTAAGATCAAAAACCCTCAACTCATACTCATACGCCAACCGAACTACCAACAGTAAAATCCAAATTCCCCATTCAGAGCGACGGCAATATAACAACGACCTATATAGAACCAGGACATATTCAACACAATGTAAGACTGTATGTAGATAATTGTAATTAACCATAGAAGCCAGTTTCAGAGAACTTCCAAAACAGGCAAACCATGTGAGAAACCTAATACAAACCAATTACGTTGAGAGAAATTCACCAGACGCACGAAGTATTCCCAGTTACATCAAATTAGAACACCACATGCTTGGATAAATAATGATGACGTTCATAATAATAACACGAGGGGTCCACTAAAAGTAAAAATCTGTAACAGATATATCATCAAAAGGCACGAAAACGTTAAAAACGAGAACCCATAGTTTCAAAATTAGACAAGAGAATCAAGACGTAGAACAATGAAGCACAAAGAAGCTTGACTGACAGCTTAAAGAAACGTCAGCGACAGAAATGTGCATATCATAATTCCTATCCAACGAAGCGGAGCAAAAACATCAACCAGCTGGTCCAACTAGTAAATTAGAACCCATAAGAACATTGACAATCAGCATGCAAACACACATGCACACAAGCTTTAACAGATAGAACCTACAGTAGTATGGATGATCCACCATCATTTCAAAACAGAGCGCCCACAATAAAAAATAAGGACAAATTAAAAATTAAATAAATAAATAACGACGTCGCATGTGGACAATCGGCCGAGAAACTTAAAGCATTAACCGATCATCACTAATATTTCTTCGAAAACAAAAACAGAAGAAAGAAAACCGCAGAAAAATACACAAACTGGTATGATCGGGAAAAGAAAACACTAGTCATTTCCAGAAAAACCGATTCAGGTACGAATTAGAAGAAAACGTTGAAAATACAGCAGTCCCAACAACAAAAAGAAAAAAAAAGTCCAAAAAAAAAAAAAAAAGACGAATCATCTTAAGAAGCTTTTAAGAAGGAAGAATAATCTGGAAGAAAGAGGTGAAATAAAACTAAAAGAGAAGCGCATTGTAGAGTTGACAGTCGAGAGTAGCCGCATTCTTTCTCAAAATGAAAAGAAGTACGAAAAAAAAATATAAATATAATAAGCAGAGAAGTGACGAAAAGAATTCAGAAGGCATAAACACATGAGAGACAGAGAATGAGGTAAGAGTTAGAAGAATAAAAAAGAAGGAAGCGATGATGAAATCATTACCTTAATCACAGAAGCGAAGAGGAGAGGGAAGAGTGTGAAAACCCTAGAAACTGGAAATATGAAGAGTATGAACTATAGCTCAGTTCGAGTCAAACACAATTCATGCTCGCGCTTTCTCTCTCTCTATATATATATATATCGTACATGTAAATGGATAGAGAGATGAAATCAGCTCCCAATAACGACGTTATGTTTTTCACTTCCTCTGTTTCATCTTTATATAAATAAAAGAATAAAATCGTAAGCTGAGAGTTGGGTGAATCCTAACCGTCTCCCCCAGGGATCCGTTTGGATGAAAAGATGTGCGAAATGGACGGTCACAATTTGATGGTGGCGTCTTCCCAAAAACGTCACTCGCGTTGCTCAAACTTCTCGAATTTGCCGCGTGTAAAACAAACCCTACTCTGAAACTGACTTTTTTGCCACCATCAAAATCTAAAAATGGCGGCTTTGTCCCTCCTCCCACACTCTATGGTGCGCGGCTGCGGGTGCGGGTCCCATTTCCTACTCCAATTGACACCGCATCATTTACGCTGCGGTAAATAATACTATTATTAATAATACTAATTTATTACGCATTAAATATGTTATTTATAATAGGTGCAATGTGGGGCCCTCCCCCCCCCCTCTAACCAATAATATAATATAAATCAAATATACCTTTTTATATATCAAACTAATTTTGTGATCTTAAGAAATATAATAAGGTATGGTTTGAATCCTATTTTGTTAAAGTGTCTATCTATCACAAATGACTAATGCTGTTGTGTACTTATTATTTCTAAGATCACTGGTTGCGGTTTTAGAACATAGTTATGTACAAATAGATTTTTTAAAAAGAAGATTTAGTGAAGAAAGGAAGAGAAAGGAGAAAGTTGAATGATTAAAATAGGATTTGAAGGAATATAGTAAAAGTAATAGTAGGAGTAGTGGTGGGGTAAAAGAGGTAAATAAATAATGGAAGTGGATGTACTAGAAAAGATAATAGTAGTGGGTTAGAACATTTCTCGAGTACAGGCGTGGTATCCCATCCCATTACATTCGAATAATAAACTCTCTTCTTTCGTTTACCTTTTTTTTCTTTTTTAAGAAAATACTTTTTAAAATATTTACACACAAAAAAATAAATAATAAAATTTTACACTTCAATATACGTAGACATTTAAAATAAGACACCCTAAAAAATAATAAAATACACAAAGTATTTAGAAACTCAAATTTTATGAAAAACTGGAATAGTGAATATTTTAGCTAAATGGAATGTGGAATAATCGGAATTTAATATTGAAATCATAAGATTGTTTAGGTCTGGAACTTTCCATATCCTGACTACTAAAGTTTTTGAAGTTTGAGTTTGTAAATATTTACAAATGCTTTAATAAACTTCTAGTAATAAACAATTTACCAAAAGGCAAATTTGTGAAGAAAAATAAAACCACATAACAAAAGTAATAAAGTGAATGTCCAAAAGGTTTAAAGTGAAGGACTAATTTAAATATCATACACAAAAAGTATTTTTTTAACCTATTTCAAAACTTCTCTATGTTTCTATTTTTTTAAAATTAAAAAATATATATAAACTATATATTTTTAAATTGTATGTAGAGCAATTTTATGAAATAATCAATCTATATATACGAAATGTATATATAGACAATGAATAATAAATATATAAGGGAACTTTTTATATGCTATAGGAAGAGAAAAATTATCTTTCCATTTTTGTGAAGACATTAGGGATGGGAAGTTATTTCTTTCAACATCTACATTAATGTTTTTAATTATATTAGTAGTAATTCAATACAAATATCTTGAAATGAACCAATTCCACTTTTTTATTTTAGATATAGGTTTGAAGTCTAATAAATTTTGTTTTCTTATATGAAATGTATATAGATTGTTCTTTTTATTATTTTTGAAAATTTTCCTTTGAAATTATTATTTCAAAACT
The DNA here is from genome assembly GCF_000004075.3 of Cucumis sativus. Lineage (NCBI taxonomy): Eukaryota > Viridiplantae > Streptophyta > Magnoliopsida > Cucurbitales > Cucurbitaceae > Cucumis > Cucumis sativus. The sequence goes on from NC_026658.2 coordinate 10,850,314, forward strand.
TACTTTTGATTAATGAACATTAGAACTTTTAATATAAGTTTAAATTGAAGAACAATTTAAAAACATACATCAAACAAAGTATATCAAAAGTAGAATAGTAATATAGCAAAGCTTACAATAACATCTTTTTAAACTTCTAAGTATCTTAAAGACCAAAGTAAATACTCAAAAGTGAAATCTAATTGTTGAATACAAAAATCAAAAGAAAGTAAGAAAAAAGTTTTGAAAATTTATTCTCTGCCCCTTTACGACACTTTTCTATTTCTATAATCTATTCTACCATTCCATTATTATTTTCTCTAACGGAGAGTAGAAAAGTTGAACCTATAACATTAAAGTTCTATATCATGCAAGTTGAATTATATTTGTTCAACCATATGTAAATACTATGATCATTGTTTAGTTGAAATTATCTTTCAAAAAGCAAAAATAATTTTAAATAAAATTGATAGACGACTCAAGAAAAACGACATTTAAAATTTAAAGTTTGAATAATACTCTCTAGAAGAAAGGACTGTTTTTCACTTGAATCAAAATCATTTAAACACGTTAAGATGGTCAAACCAATCGATAAAATGTAAATAATCAGCCAACAAAAAATAAATTTTCTTATTATTCAATTTCCATAAAGGCCTAAACAACAATAATTTTTTTTCCCTTCTCGCTTATCCAAAATTTCCTTTTTTTTTTCTTCCCTATTTACAATGTTACAGTCCAGATAAAACAAACAGCACCGGGATCTCTCTTCAAGCTTGCAAGCAGCACCAAAATGAAGGCATAAACCCCAGAGACAGCCTCTCACCTCAAATCGTATGTAACCTCAGCAGCAGCCATAAAACAGAGGCATTTTTTAGTTATATAATGTACAGAGCCATTTTAGCCTCAAAACCAAACTTGCTCTCCTCAACTCAAACTTCAAGTTGTTAGAAATGTTGTTCAAAATTGGAATGTTCGTCTCATCACTCTAGTTCCCGTCCTCTTTTGTATTTGCTGCCTTCTCTTTTGCACGGAAATCATCCAAGCTACGGTATTCCTCCCTAAGTAACTTGTCCAATTCCGGATGCTTTCTTAGGGGTTCTTTCTGATCTCGTTGTCTACGATAGTGGTGAAATGCCCTGCCAAGTACACATAATAGATGATCCGACCCATGGCCAAAGATACTCAACATAATGTGTTAAGACAATCAGCTGAAAGAAAAAGCTGAAGGGTTTGAAAATTCAACTACTTTCAACATATGAACAGTCTGAAATGTGATGCTTACAAGTATACAGAAAGGATGATCAAAAGTCCTTTCACATTCTTATGGAATGGAGGAAGGAGTGCTGAAGCCAATTAATTTAAAAGAAAACTACCAGACTTTGGAAGACATACACGACAAAAAAATTGATTAGGTAAATAATTTTAACAATCCCTTTTGAGATAAAATAATCAGAAACAACAATATTAATCTTTCATATAGTCATAAATAATATCTACACTTCCAATTACACATTAATTGTCATTCTGTATTTCAATGCATTATTTTTTTGTGGGGACTAAAGTAATGTTCAAGGGTACTTTTTAAAACAACTTTTAAGACAGCAAATGAAACTTTTCAAAGTTTAGGGGCATCGGGTATTTAGAATAATTTAACCTATTTTGTAATTTTTTAACATGAACTTCCATTTTCTAAATGAAAGAATAAACTATGGAAGAGAAGGCCAAAATCACTGCTAATAAACCATAAACTTTCAAAGAGTGGCTGGCTTTGAACCGGGGATAAAGGATAATTGCTTAAATTCTTAATTACAGAAGACTCAAAAGAAGATAGGTCCAAGCTTCCTCCCAAAAACTTTTAAAGATCCTTCTCTTGATCATGCATATGATTGACTTAAATAAATTTTTTAATGTTTTTATGATATTTTTATTAAATTAGGAAAAAACGACTACTACGACACTTTTGGTAGGAAAATTCACCAAAAAATTATTGACTATCGTATTCCTATCAGAATTAGGCATGGGGTCAATTTTCCAACTGATCAAATACGAGCTTTCTATCATGATAGGAAGCCAAGCATAAATTGCACAAGACAGCTTTCCTTAATTTATTGCTTCCCATCACCACTAAAACAACTGAACAAATATATTTTTTTTTAGTACAAGGGGTGGGAGATAGAACCTCCAAGGTTAACATCAATTATCAATGCAGCTCACTAAGTTCATCTTGGCCACTGAAGGAAAGTCTCAGTTTAATGTTTGATGATTTCCTCATTAGTGCGACAATTTAGATATGAATCTTGTGATAGATGAAGTAACTTAGATAGATTAAAGCATGCAGTAGGTTAATACCTTGAAAATAACAGAAAATGGGTAAGAACTCACCAGTATTTCTCGAGGCCGTAAAGATTTCCTTTCTGGAAGAACTCAAGGGTAAGCTGTTCAAAGTCTGAGTATAGCACCTCTCTAAATTCTTTTTCCAAACCATAACTGATACCAGAAAATATGGTCAAATATATAACAGCAATCCAGAAGATCATATCTCTGGACTTAATTTTCATTCATAATTTAAAAAGAAAAAGAAAAGTTAGCATTACAGGCAACGGGAAAGCTGAAACTTCAGGAAGTTAAGATAGCAAGTAACCAAAAAAAAAGTAAACGATGGATTGAAGGAATCGAAAGCAGGATTTATCATCAATACCTGTAGAACCTGAAAAGGCACTCCATTCCATAATTATAGTTGGAAGCAGCATCTTCCAGTGCATATTTTCGGAAATCATTGTACATTGAATCAACAAACATGTCTCTAAGAAAGTAAGACCAAAACCGATATAGAGTATTCATTTCCTGCATAAATAGATCACTTTAAAGAACTTATATATAAAAGGTAAATGTAAAAAATTGGCAGCATCAACTATGTAAGAATTTGTTTAACTTCAACTCCAAAAGCCGGGTGTGTTGTAAACTTACAACCAAGAAGGCAAAGAAAACATTTAGCAGTTAAGACAGCAGGAGTTAGTAAGAAGGAAGAATAGATCTGAAAAGAACTTAATAGATATAAGCTAAGGGCTTTATAAGCAATGAACAGATCTGTTCCTCATTTCACCTAAGCAATGATTAAAAAAATGAAAGATCTTATATATCAAATATAATTTATAAGTTCATATTAATATCTTCAAGGAAGATTTGACACTACAGATTAAATACTCCAGAAGACTGGGCTTTAAACATAAAATATATAAAAATATAAGTAAAAGGCCAAATGATAGAAGTAGTTTATGGAAACTCCATATACATGCATAATCTTTTGTCTGAGAAGCAATAGAGATGATGGGATAGGAATGTTAAGGAAGAAACCCCACCTCACTGCAACCGATACCCAACTTCTTTCTATCGCTCAAGCACTTTTTGTAAAATTTAAGGTACCTAAAATGAGAACAATTAACAGAATTCATGTTACAAGCCATCCTAATATTTGAGCAATTTATGACATAAGTAAATGACTGACTCACTTCTGCTGTTTAAAACCATTCTCTTCTAGAAGTTGGTGACTGGGATGCTGAAAGGGTGGAAAAGACTTGGGAAGGGAACCCACTGGTGGACTATTGCCAAGGAAGTTTCCATGAGGAGAAACACTCAGTTTCGACGGTCTGGAGCTGTAAGTGTAAAATCATACTTGTATTAGCCTCATAAAAGTGTGGGAAAAGCAATTCAAGTATGATTTATTTGTTTAGCAAACTGAAAGAAAGTAAATTTAGTCCTGCAAATTAACTTCCTTTTTTGCAACAGAGAAATGTGCATGTTATGGAATTTTACACAGGTAGTGGCTCTTTCAGACTAACCTTGTACTATCAGGAGGGGTAGAACCAAAGAAAAAACCTACAGAATTACTAGGTGGACTCTCTGCTACAATGCCAAGAGAGTTCCGACTCGTTCCATGATTTCTAAAGTTGCTGGAGAAAAAGCGTTGCTTATGTGAAGATTGTTGTTTAGGGAAGGTTTTAGTTTGTTTCTTCCTGGGACTAGCATTCCCAATTTCATCCAAACCACAGTATCCTGCAGAATTTTCACTAGGTTTTGACCGTGCTGATCCTGTAGCACTGCTAGATAATCGTGAGGTTCCCTCCCTATTCTCTGAGTTGCACTTGCTCTTTTTTCGATTAGATCGCTTTTTTTCCAGTACCTTAGCATGTTAAAACAACTTTAACAATCATTCAAATTAGGGAAATGAATTGCATAAAAACAAAATAGGATGCATGGTAAATTCTCAACTTGCTCGTAGAAGTAAAGGCCATCATTTATTGTTGAAGCAAGCTCTTTAGATATTGATTTTGATTCTTTGCCTCCACTTGTAGACCTTTTTTCGATGGCACGATTCTGCAGAGCAATTATGGAGGAAATTTTGTTTTAAAATAAATCCATAAAAGAAATGGAATAGGACATTAATTGTTTATACGTGCACTGTTTCTGGATGATTAAAAAGAAAAGGAAATTCAAGAATTGGCATCAGCAGCAAGGGGAATACAGTCTCATAAAATACAAATAAAGAACAGTATCTGTCACCAAATCCATTTGAAAGTACCGTTATCTTAAATTCATTTAATTAGCTACTATCACAACTGCTTTTTATCAGAAACAAAAAATTCAACCAAATAAAGATAACAGTGCCCCAATTTTAGATAGAGGGTGACTACGACCAACAAATGCACTGATAGTTTTATTTCCATTGAAGTAGAAAGTTGTCTTCCGGAACACAAACCAAGCAAACCCTCTGATTTAAAGAAGTTGGAACAATTTTTTTTATTGATTTCTGACACTTCTCAACAAGAATATTTGAGGGAGAGAACGAATCGAATTTTTATTTTATATAAGAATAATAACTTTCATTGAGAAAAAAAGAAAAAATACACCAGCATACAAAAACGCCTAGCCCACAAAAACACCTCCTCCAACAGGAAAGGACTCCAAGTATGCAAAATAACACCTATATAAAAGTTACAAAAGACATTTGAAACCGAAGGTCACAAAAAATTAATGTTCTTAAAGCAAGCTGCAGTTGCTCAACCTGGAAGCAAACCATTTTTCCCAATAACATCTACCTGAGTGACAATAATAAGTCTCTGAACATCTTGATCATTGACAGCAATCTCGTCATCATCTTCGTCAATCCTTGGTGGATGATACATCAAAGGTTAAGGAAATGAGAACAAAAACAAGCTTCAAACATTCTACAAATTGTATCACAACATCAATGGATCTGAGTGAAAAGATGTGTGTGTGCGTGTGTTAAGGAAAACAATGGATCCACATAACATTGGTGCAATCCAGGTAGATACATTGTAAGATAAAATCTATAAAACTAATTCATGCAAGACAACAAAATGAGAGAGAGAAAAGATAGATTTACCATAGATGGTAGTTATGCAGGGAAGAAATGGAGAAATTAGATATGAAGAAGAAATCAAAGAGTTTGTATGCATATGAAAAAGAGAATTTAGACAAGTCTTACATAAAATAGGATCTAACGGAGAACAAAAAGTCTCCCAAGCAGAATTGTTGAAAAACACTCAAAATGTGGGGGGTGGGGTGGGGAATGGAAGCAGAGGAATAGTAAAAAAGCCCCCTCCTCTCCAAAAAAAAACCCACCATAGAGAAAACCCTAAGACTTAAATCCTCTGCTTTGTTTTATTTTTTCCCCAAAAGAAGCTGCACAAAAAGATTGTCCACAAACCTTTTGTTTTTCCAACAAAACGATGTCTTAGCGTATAAGAATGTAGTCTTTGACCAAGTGAGATTAACAGATTGAAATCCCTCCACCAAGTGACCAAGAACAATAAACAAACATGGATCATTCCCATACCTCTTTATGAAGACAAAACCTTTTTTTGTTCCATTCTATCCTCTTAAATATAATCCCAACGGTGACAATACAAGGAAAGAAAAAATAAAAATTACAAAAGCTAGAATCAACTATATACCTTCCGTTTGAAGTCAAATCATCTTTCTTTATCGCTTTTTGTTCAATCTCTAGCTCTTCATCGAGCATAAAAGTGCTTGAAAATTGGCTTGAAAGGTCATCAACATCATGTGCACCAACGTTTGATGAAATCTTTATGCCTTGAGGAGGAACAGTTCCACTAGAATGTTCTGAATAAAGTTAAAATTAGCACAAAACCAACAGACGGTTATTAAATTGACCTCCCCTTTCTGTACTAAATTCATAGCAATACTTTTTTACTCCACCATCAAGCTGAACAATCAAACTATCACCTTCCACTATGTCTAGATTAGCTACTTCTGGGCTGTCCCTGCTTGAGAACTGCTCCCGAGAACAACCTTGAAGTAGTGAAGATTTGATATTATCATTCGATGCCAGCACCCTAGAACCATCTGAAGCATTCTCGTCCACCAAAGAGTTGGTACTTTCATCCACTGGAATGGATGAGGTCTCAACGTTTAATGTTGATTTAGAGTCTGCAGAAACTGGAACCCACTTTGACCATTCATCACGTTTTCGCACCTTGTCTCCCTACATAAGATTAAGGTTGTAAGGTAAAGTAAAAAGAATGTCATTTTATTACAAGCCCGTGTAGTTTCTAATTCAATTTCAATACTTGAATACTCTTTGTATCCTTCTTCTTCAAGAACATTTGCACACACAGAGTACAGAAGTTGTATTGGAAATGCAGAAGGTATTCAAATGGAAAGCCCTACATATACGTGTCACAAAATTATGCTACTGTTTAAGTACATGATCATAATGGACTATGATTTTGCTACATGAGACAACACATTGATATTTGAGGTTCACATTATTCAAGCACACATCTAACCAATCTGCCTCAAATTCAAATGAATACTTTTAAATTTATCCTTAGATCCCTAATGCAACACTAGTTTCCGTTCACTTCTGCTCTATCTATGCATCCTCTACAAATCAAGTAACCAGCTTAATAGAAACTGGTGAAGCAAACACAATGCACAATTTCACCACTAAAAATGAAACCTACAAAATTCATCCATATGAAAAAGGACCAAACAGAATCTCAAACACCAAACTCATCAAAAGTACACTTCTCTCTTCCCCTATCTCTTCATCTTTCTACTCTCTTCCTTTTCATTGTCCTGCATCAATTCGGTATCTTTATTTATCACATTTGAGTATGATCCACACCCAACTTAAAAACCAATGCAGCAACTCCAAGAGAAATGAAACCTTGGCAACACTAGGAAAAATGTTTCATTCATTAGAATAAATAAAAGAAACTGAATGCTTGTACAAGTGCAAAATGTAGCCAAGATGCCATCCCAACATTCCCGCTATCTTAAAATGAGAATAAGAATGAGAAAGATATTTAATTTCTGAATGCGTTCAGGAAAGAGTTGGAAAGTACATATTAAAATGTAAAAACTGAAATAAATAAAAATTAAAATATAAAGGCATTGTCAAACGATGGTATTTAAAGCTATGAACTTTTGACACCACTCAACATGATAGCATTCTAGTCAGATAGATTTCTCAACACGACAACATTATGAAAAGAGTGTTGCAGAAGGTCAAACATTTTTAAATTTCATCATTCCAACTGCAGCACTAGAATCCTTGCAGTCTCAAGGTTTTCACTCAAAGCATTTTATAGGATGAATTGAACTAAATACAAATACCAATAAAAAGAAGAAGCTTGCGCTCCCATTCATACTAAATCAAGAATCAAACATAAAATGCCTGGATGAAATAGGTGGGTGAGTTGCTTTAAAATAAATTCTTTTGAATGAGCGTGATTTTAGGTGAAAATAAATAGAAGAGAGTTATTTCAAGCCGATTGAAAATATTTTGCATCCATCTTAGAGGGGAAAGAGCTGGCAATAATAAAGCTTTGAACTAATGTTTTTATATTCTAAAAAGTAACTTTGATAAAAGAAGGGGAGGGGGGTCCCAATTTAAAAAGAACAAAGTTAAGAAAGGGATACATTAAATTCCGTAAATTAATAAAACCTATTGTCATCAGATTTTTTAAGTCTATATTTCCCCAGTTAGCTCATATGAAATCCCTCTGCACTATAAATACAGAAACAAACAAAGCCGTAAAACTAAATAATAAATACCTGAACTTCAACATTTGCAGATGAATGCAGAGAATCAAGAATAAACGAAATGTCAGTGCTCATTTTCTTGACCTGGAACCAGATTTCCAAAACAAAATGTTAATGGTGAATAAATCTTCAAATTGATAGGACGTGATAAATGAAATGTGAAATCTCTAAGCCAAATATATTGGCAAGGTACAACTTTTGAACTTATTAGTACATAACAGTGTTGCATTCTATTGTGACTATACATAACATGAATTCATGCAGCAGATCTTCTAGATGGAAAAAAGGCTCATTCTGAAATGCTCCAATAAATATTAAGACTATACCCTTTTGAATTCAGCAATGGCTGATATTGGAACCCATCCATGATCATCCATCAAAGATATTAGATAATGGTCAGTCTTCAGATTTTCATCGCTGCAACCAAAATATAAAGAAAAATGCAGGATTAGCTTAAGGCACAATATTAGATAAGGAACGAGAAAATATCCATTGATGAGGGGAATGCTACAAATAGATGAGCAACACTAACTCAACCAGCAACAGAGCTGTCAAAGAGCTGTTTGGAAGGTATCAATCTTTATTAAGAACAAACTAGATCGTACAATGTTCAACCCTAGAGTACAATCTCAGATGTTTGTCTCGAGATGGCCTCCCTTCCCCAAACTCTAACTAATTTCTCTCTCTTTTAACAAAAGCTTATATACTCCCCTTCTCTCTCATCCCCTGTGATCCCCCTATGTTACATTTGCATATTGATACACAACCGGAGGCCTAACACTGTTCCAACTGGAATTAGAAGGCCAAACAAAAATATAAATAACAGGGTTCAATCAATGTGAATGAAATACTTGTCTAAGAGTAATAAAAGAAAATCCAGCGAAAAATAAATAATAGGTTAAGCATAAACATTGTCAAAATTCAGGTACAAAAAGCATCGACATTGAACACATAAATTGAATACATAATAAAAGGGCTGGTATTAATATGTATCGAAATCTCAATATTCTCAACTAATAGGAAGGAAATCTCTTTCTAGACTGATGCTTGACCTACCTAAAATAGTACTCAATTTGTTTTATTATGTTAGTCCGAAGTGCTAGCATATCTGGGGGAAGCATTGAAGCCCTTGGATTGATAGGGTGTGGAATGAACTGAGGTCTCCCAATTGCATCAGGAGGTGGAACCGGAACATAGTACATAGGTCCATGTCCTGCATAACAAAGAAGTTTTTGGCGGTAACTAATGCAATCGATAATTTCATTTTTTTTTATTCAGATGCAATAATAATTTCATGTTAGGACAGTCCAACCATATTTATATTTAGAGCAGTTTAAATATTTGTGCAGCAGATTTTTGTACTGAGAGAATAAGAAAGGACAAGGAAGTTAAGATCAGTATGACATATCTCAAGACACCTCAAAGATTAGGACGGAATAATTACCAGGAAAACTTGGACCAACCATGAAGCCAAGGAGCTGGAGAGAAAAAAGGGGGTCGTATGAAAGGGCGTGGTCCAGCACCATGTTGCATGGACATGTTGTCTCTTGGATTAAATCCCCGTTGATGATGCCAGCCATGGTTCCAATGAACACCAGACTCCTGCATATTAGGTCTTCTATTATGAATACCAACAACATAACCACTCGGATCACCACGTGGTGGAGGCTCAACAGGTGGAACAAAAGCTTGTACTGATGTCTCGTTGCCAGGCTTAATCATATGTACTTCAACCCCAGCTACAGGACGAGGCTGGTAAGCATATCCCGGAACAGCAAGATGTGGAGGATGTAATATGGGTGGAAAAAGTGGAGGCATTGGTGGTTGATGATAAGGTAATGGAACAGAAACATGAGGAGCACCATTTGGATTGCGCTTAGAACCTGGTTTTTGATGATGTGATTGGAAATTCTTGTGTGAATAACTAGAATTCCGAGAGGCAGGTGACTTTTGTGCATATCCTCCCTAATTGAAAGTGTCATATCTCTCACTTTAATTATACTCAAGAGAAAAAATAAAATAAATTGGATAAGAGAAATTAATAACTAGCAGGAATGTACAAGGGTCGTTAACAAGATTTCATAGCTATAGGTGATGGACTTTGCCAGGATATTCACTAATTGAATTTTATGCCAAGCATATACATGACATTTACAGGAATATTGAACTATTAATAACTAGTTTTCTTCACTGTGAAACATACTGGAATCGTTTCAAAATTGCACCAAGAGTTACATAGCAAATCTTAGTTTCTTAAACATTACACTACTCATTTGTGTTGACATACACAGAGATTTTATGTCGCTTACAGGTCAAGAAAACATTATAAGCAATAAAGAACATTAACAGAATACAAGGAATTGAGGGAATCAGCTGGAGAAAGGGAAGAAGAAACTGAGGTAAAAGATATTTCCAAAAATAGGCTGGAAGGATCCCTGATACTCGCTCAGACATCTTCATAGATAGCATTATTCACCGGAAAAATGATTGGCCATCATGCAGCATTACATTTATCCAAATTCAGAGACCCCCCAAAAGCGGGTGGAAGGGGAGAGAGAAAAAGGAGGAAAACATGCGAAAACCCAATCCACCATTCAATGGCATGTCGCAGCTGAAATTGAGCACACTAGTTGAACAGCATCAGGCCAGTGTCTAAAAAAACAAACTCATCTCATGACCACTAAATGAGGGTAAAAAACAAAACCGTCGAATGAAGCTAAAATCAAACTTCTATAAGAAACATCCAAAGTTGCTCTACCAAACTAAAACAATGAGACTCTTTAAGTTTGCAAGTATGATACCAATAACAGTTGCATCCCAGAATAATAAACTTATGCTATTTTCTGGTACGTTATATGCTAAAACCACAATTTCGGCTTGTGGGTGTGTGAGTGTAATAGGGGGGGAAGTTAACCTGAGCTCCTGAAGAAGGAGACTGAAGAGCAGCTACTCCATCAGAAACCTCCCCTGAATCAGAAGACTTGGCAGAAGTAGTAGCATCGATACTTTTGGGGCGCTGGGCGTCAGCAAGTGCAGGCCAAGAATCAGCTCCCATTACAGGCGCATCCGTATCCTTGGCATCGACAGCAGCCGGGGTCTTCCAAGGAGACTTACGGCCATTAGTGTCTTTATTGTCGTCAGTAACCTCGGTATCCACCATCACCATTCTGAGCAGCAGATTCCAAGCAAGACCCGGATTTCAAGGAGATTATAGGAAGTGAAATAGAAGGAGATTTGAAAAGGGGAAAATGAAGAGTGAACAGAAGTGGTTTTTGGGTAGGGATTGAAAAAAGAAAAAGTGGGGTTTGAGGAAGAAGGGGGAATAGAGGAGTGGGGTATTAGTATTAGGGTTTATGAAGCAGCAGCAGCAGAGAGAGAAACAGTGGGTGGATGGGTGTGTGTGAAATGAAGAAGAAGGTTTTGGGGAAGCAGAGAGTGAAATTGAGTTGTGAGAGAATTTATATAGGAAGGGCAAAAGAAAGAAAGAAGGAAGGAAGGGAACAAAGACACAAAGAGGAGGACTACGACTGAGCTGTAATTCTGACTATGAAGTGAAGTGTGTGAGATGAGAGAATCGGCCGATATCTTTCTTTTCTCTTTTAATCTATTTGGACGCTTTTCATGAGCTTCCACTCAAACTCCCCCACTTCCTTCTTCTCTATCTATAAACGTTTCAATTTCTTTGCTTTCTAACTTCTTTTTCTTTTTCTACCCATTTATCTCTTGTGCTTTTCACAATAACATTCATTTATAATCATTCTAAAAACACAATCTCTATGTTTCATACAAATCTTTAAAAACACCTTTTAATTTTCAAGTCAAAACCTAAAAACTAAAGACATGTAGAGGCAGCAAGCAAACCGATGTGCCAAGGGGATGGAATGATTCATTGTAAAATAACAAGTTGGTTCAAACACAATTAGCTCTCAAGCCGATCTCATATATGATATGTATGCCCTAATACGGGTCACAAGAAGATGGTTAACTGAGTCCAAATCCAATTTAACTCGACTAGTCACATGTCTTTAGTTGGGGCACATTTAGAAATGTTGTTATAGGATAATATATAAAAGATTAGGAAAAAATTACAAGGAAACAATGTTCAATCTTACAACTATGAAAGGAAGGAAACTAAAAGCTAAGTCAACTTGTCAATCAAAATGTTGGTTATAAGAAATATTTTTATATTTTATTACCATAAACTTTAGCTTTTAGTAAGATGAAAATTGTTTTTAGTGACAATCTTGATTTGTTCTTAATAAAAAGTAGTTCATAGTAGCACTGATGACAAAATGAAAACGAAATTTTAAAATGATAGGATTCATTTTTAAGTTAAACCATTGACATAACTGTAATTTTAAGATCAATACATCATTCACCGCTAGAAGGTACATAATCTAAAAAAAAAATGTTACTCATATTTATAATTGTACCTCTGAAGAGATTCTTAGCTCTGCACAAATGTTTTGATTTTTCCACGAACAGAAAATCACATAACCCTTCTTTTGCATAGAGTTAAATTCTAGCCCGTGGTAATTCTTGGTGTGCACCCGTGCAACTCCCAAGATAAAGAATGATGCCATAGGATTTCTCACTCATGTTATAAACAAATTGTTATGTCACATGAAAGAGTGTGCCGGCCTTGCATATGACCTAAACTTTGTAATAATTTACAAGGTGAACCGTTCAACATATTGATTGCGATGACATGCAATATGCCACAAAAGTGACTCCACCTTGCATGTAGCCTAAACTTTGTAATAATTTACAAGTCAAATCGTTCAACTTCTTGATTGCAACGACAATATGCCACAAAAGTGATTCATGTGTATTACTTCTATCCCAAAACTATTACACAAGGGGTAGGATATGCATGGTAGTCGTACCTAGAAATTAATTTTCTACTAGTTTATTAGACATCCAAATGTTGTAGGATCATACATTCATAGTAGCCGGTACCTATAAATTAAATTTCTACTAGTTTTCTTGACTCTTTGACATCCAAATGTTGTAGTATCATACGGGTTATGTGAGATTAGTCTAGGTGTGTATAGGCACCGGCAGATTTAGTATAGGCCCATGGAGCCTCGAGTCCCCCCTCAATTTTATTGTTTTTATATAATATGTATAAACAAAACCAATTAATAATTAATATTTGTAGACCGTTTAGTGGTAACTATGTTTGTCACACTAGTACAAAAGTGGTCTACGACGACAGTTATTTACTGTCGCGAACGGATTTCGCGACAGTTATTTTCAGTCATAGAAGCGGGAGTCATGGAAAGGCCTTCGACGACAGTTTTTGAAAACTGTCGCAATAGGTTATTTTATGACGTGAAATAAATGTCGTTAATCAACATTCAACGACATTCAATAACTGTCATAATTTATTTTATGACATTCAATAACTATCATCATTTCTTTATTAACGACAGTTAAATAATTGTCACGAATTCTATTATCGTGACATGTATTAATTGTCATGAATATGTTTTTCGCGACAGTTTTTTTTTGTAAAAATGTCATTGTTTAGTTATTGACGACATTTTTTTCCAGTCAACGATTGTGCAATCGTGACAGTTTTTCGATAACATTAAATGTCATTGTTTTGCTAGTGACGGCATTTTTTTCCAGTCAAATATATTGCAACTCCACCATTACACGAACCATTAGAATGACAATAATGTATCTGAGAATGACAAATTTGAAATTATACAAGTTTCACACCAATGTACAAAAAAATAGCCAACACTTTAATATATATACACTATAATACGATTTATAATATTTGTACATCTTAATACAAGTTTCAATAATCCACATGTACGAAATACTAGCCCTTAATCAAAAAATATTTTAAATAGCATTAGAATACATCTAACAAGATTTTCTGCAGAAGCATAAACGACCAACCGAGAATGTTCGTCTCTGGAAATGTTCTTTGAAAGAAAACTCATGAAGTTGTCGACTCCAGTTGAACCTACAAAGACAACATGAATATAAGTATCCATAACACATACGTACAGTCAATGAGTAACTAAATCAATGTCTCAACAAAATACAGAACACAAACAAGAACTTCAACACTTGATTCCATGAAATGAAAAGAAGCACGTGAGGACTACATTAGGCAAACGATCATTAAATAATAGTGTGAAGAAGTGTAATCCCAAATGATCAAAAAGTTGGACAATCAATCTAACCTGGTTTGGCGATACATAAAGTGGGTTCTCATACCAACAGTTGATGGAAAATTGAACATGTAAGTTTAAAGGATAACAATCAATTATATGGAAATGTATACAGTGAACTAGAAAAACAATGAAATCATTGACATAAGAAAGAAAAATAGCAAGATCCTCAACTAGGACTCCTAAAAACTATTCCCCAAAATCTGCTTAATCTCAAACTCTTCAAATCAATTAATTTTTTGCCATGCCAAATTCCTTTCCTAATGACGATTGTATGCCTCATATCTTAAGAACGACACTTCTGACATTTATCTATATATACCTTACTTCACTAAAAACACGCATTGTTCCTCAAGTGGTGTTGCTAACGGAGTGATGGTTATAAATAAAGCATGATCATGGTTAGTATTAAATTCTGTAGCAAGTAGGAAATAAATAAAGCATACCTGGTAATTCCAGAACCAGATATGGTCATCAACAATAGAGAAAACAAATGGCATTAACTAAAAACTTCACAGATGGCCCACTAGGGCACTTTGCCATACATAGATAAAGATCTTTATGTTTTCTGCACTGGAATTAGAGAAAAAAATATCAATGAGTGGAAAAATATGATCGCAATGTACAAACATGATGAGAAGGCCATATAGGAAAGTAATATAATGAAAAGCAAAAGGATAGTTAAAACATCCTTATAAGTTATACACCACAAGAATAAAACCAAAATGTTATCATCCTATATCTAATTAAAAATAAAAATTAGAAAACATTGTACCTTAAAAATTCCAGATTACGACAGTGCAATGAAAAGGTTCTAACCTCGAAAAATAGGCTGGAAGAACAACCTTTGAGCTCAACCAGCTCATTCAGTGTTGCACCCTTGCTGGACCTCAACTCTACCTTGTTATCCTTCTTACAATGTGGCAAAAGTGATACCATATTCAACATCAAATGCCAATACCTAATCAATCACAAGTTAAATTGCCAAAAATTCTAAAGGAAAGAAAAACTAAATAAATAAAAACAAAAAACATTTGGTTAGTGGGTGATAAGTTATACTGCAAACTACCTAACCATGTATAGACATAACAATATATTTTACAAAAAGCTACAACAACTTGTTTCAACTATATTACATACCTAAAATTGATTCGACGAGAACACGTGATGAGAACCTTTTCTTTATTTCGAAAAACAGCATGATCAGAACCAACTTCACTCTCTTTTGTCACTTTTTGTCTTTCCAGCCCATGAGTGTCCGCTTAGGTCTCTCCGGAGCATCATCGTCCTTCTTAACTGATACCGTCGGCAAAGACTCACTATGCTTCCTCTTCTTTGCCATTTGAGAATATCACCTTCAGAAATACTACACTTAAATTAAGAAACATAGATTAAAGGAATCTGTAAAGGATGAAGAGAGGAGTGAAGCAACCTAACTTCAAAGACACGTTCTAAACAGGATTGTTACTTCACGCATAAAGAAAACACTCAAAGACTCAATAGAAATAAATCTTTATATGGGATACCAAAATCATTAAAATACGCCATAAAAAAAATTAAATCTTAAAACTTTACAAAGAAAACATATAGATCATTCACAAGTCCTTAAACCAAAGTAATACCATTCTATAAGTGTACAACTCACTCGTTTTCTCTTTAATCTTAACTCTTGGTGTCATGTAAACCACTACTGAAACTTTACCCATGATGATGATTACCAAAACCATAACTTTTAAATATAATAACTATGCGTATACACGTATGCATGAGGTCTCATGATTTTAATCAGTAGATGTCCTGAAACATAATCGTATGACACAAGAGAATAACAAATATCAAAGGCGTTTCAAGTTTAAAACAATTACAAATAACATTTTATATACTTCACATCTGGAAGCTCGAACACAAAATTCAACATACTCCCTTTCAACCAGAGTTCAAGCTTTATTTTGTTGTAAGTTACAACTCGAAGTCCCATGGACACTTACGGATATCAAAATAAATAAAAAAACTGTAATTATATGATCTTATGTTTTTTTAATTATTGTTTTTAAAAATAGGGTTTAGGCATTTGAATAAGATGTACCAAGTGTCTACTAATACTTACCTAAATTGGAAGTGACAAGTACTTATTTTTGCTAAATTATGATGTAATTGCCCGTTAGTGTTATTTTTTAGCTCAAAATAGTACATTTTTTTTTAATTATCTTTGAATATGAATTAATTTACAAGTACAAACCCTACTCTCTTTATACAAGTCACATCCTTCCAAACAACACACACATCTTGGTACAACAAGCTAGTTATCTGATCACCCACGATATATTTCTCAATTCTTACATAGCATATATATAACTTTGGTAGTTCACGTATTAATTTGTACGTTGTTAATTGATCAACAAATTAACATGTATCAAAGTCTGATTAACACATGCATCCATTTTTTTTATCTCTTATATGGCTAGTTAATTAAATAAGTATTTTTTACCGATCTAACATGGTATCAAAATCATACCTAAAAAAACACTATTATTTTAGTGCTAAGATCACATAGATTTAAGTATCCTCTAACTTTTAAAGTGGATGTATGTGTCCAACTATTCAAATTAAATTAACAATAAATAGTAATCTAATTAAGTAATAACTTTTTAAATGTTTTAAACAAACACATAATCTTAAAAAAGAAAAAAAAAAAAAAGAACTTAATGGTAAAAGTTATTAAAATATATGCTCATATCATATATGGTTTATTTTCAATAATTACTAATATGAAAGAAAAAGGTATAGAATACAAAATCAAAATCAATAATAATATACATATACTAAATAAACTATGAAAAGAAAGAATAATAGTAACTCAAAAAAACTCAAATAGTAATTAAAAATAAATAATAAATTAAAGCACCGTACAAAAACGCCGCCGCCCGCCGGTATTTTATAGCCGGAGCTTGAACTTGCAGTTACTGTTTTTAATGACGATATCGCTATTGGCGGAAACGCTATCAACCAACAGTCTGCAGGTCGCCGAGAATTTCACCTTCATCAACTTCAAGCTCCCCAACTTTATCCTCACCGGCTGTCTCACATTCAAATTCAACGGAATATTTCCAGTCTGTTGATGCTGCTGCTGCAGCGTCGTGAAAAGCGCGGTCGCGTTTTCTGTCACTCCCACCAACGGCACGTTCAACACCGTCCTATTCCGATGTCCTTGGTAAAATTTCGGTAAAGCCCCTTCACATAGCTTCGTTTCCGTGTACCACGCGCTTATATGGCTTCCTCCTTCGTAATAGATTCCGATTTTCTTGTTAGGGTTCACAGTGGTCAGAGTTAGGTTGAAAACAGCGTCTAATCGGTCGTTTCCACTCAACGTAAACTGCGATACTTGCAATCTATCGATTGAATACTCCGGAAGCTTGGGTCGGAACACCAGGTACAGGATTCCGATGACGATTCCTATCAAAACCAGAAGAAGGACTAAAATCGAGATGGTCCAACACCGGCACCTGCAGCAACAACTTCGCCTCTTCTTTGGTGGCTTGGAGTGCATCACCGGAATCGTCCGCTGAAACGGTGGATATTGAACTGGAGTAGCAGTAGTGTCTGCAGCATCGGATTTTTGGGTTCCACGTGGGACCAATGGGTCAGTAGGAGCCGCGGGTGTGGGCGATGGTGCCTCAACGTCGTGGAGTGGATGAATCTTTTGGTGCTCCGCCATGGACCCGCCGGTGACTCGATTGGAAAGCGATAATAAATACAAATGTAGAAGATGAAAATGAAATGAAATGAAAAGAAAAGAAAAGAAAAGGTAGGAATTGGTGTATGGAAATATAGGTGTTGTTATAGTAAAACACGTATATATAAGAAATATAGGAAATTGGAGAATGCTATGCTAAGTCGTGGAATGAACATGTGATGTGAGACTTTTTAACATTCAATTTTTGACTTTGGGTTTTGGGATGTGGCTTTCTAAGAAGGGAAACTTAATTTCAATCAAAGGGGAGAGGGAAAGTTTTCGATTATATTAATTCAAAATGTTGACTACTAATTCATTCTTGTGGAAATTTCATTTCTGATTTTTTTTTTTATATAATACCTAGAAAATTGTGAGAACTCAACAATATATTATTGTTTTTCTTTCCCCCTAGTGTCAATTTTACATTTCAATCTCATGGTTGCAAAAGCTTTTAAGCTATTCACCAATTTAATTAAACTTAAAACCAAATAGAGATAAAAATTTGAAATGTTTGCTAAATGATAAAACGTGGTTACAATAGTAACAAGAAAATATATATATGTGCGTATATATACACATAGATGCACCCAATTAGTAGATTCATATATTAAAGTTGATTTGTTTAGGTTTCTTGACCCTTGGAAAGAGGAATAGAAGAACCAAGTCAAACAAATAAAAACGTATAGCAAATGAAGAAGTTTTCTTCAACGTGAATATTACGATTTTTTTTAGGGGGTCTTAGAAACCTAATATTGTCCAAATAAATCTGTATGAAAAAACCCTACACTTAGAGACTTAAGAAAGGTGTGATTTGAGTGTAAATAAAGAGTTAAATACTAAGAAATTGAAAATGGATTTGTTGAGAAAATAATAATAGTATTTGGGGGTGCGGTAAGCATGGAGAATAGTTTAGTTGAAATTTGAGAAAGATTTGTGAAAAAAATACACTAAATAATTGAAAAGTAGTTCACCAAAGAAACGGTCTTCTCTTTGTTAGCGTGTTCTCATCTCTCTCTCTCTCTCTCTCTCTCTTATAATAATTACGTTTATTATATTATTTTATTTTTTAAAAAAAATTAAAAACTATACATAAATAAAATAGCTTAAATATTTAACAATTGATATAAAAAATAAAAAATAGAAAATAGAAAATAAAGCAGAAATTGTTTAAGGCTATTTGGAATTTTCTTTTGGTGGTGGTGTTCTAGAAAACATAGCTACAACGCCTTTTTTTATTATTATTAGAGTGTTAGTGTGGGGAAGGGGATGGTATTTATTATTTAAGCCAAAAGAATTTTTTCACATATTTGGTGAATAGGAGAGGAAGAGTCGCGGAATTAACGGTGTCAAACTCAATAACGGAGTGTATAGAGAAGCAAAGTCAATTAAAATTCAATGAACCCGTAGAAAAAAAAAATGTCTCTATCTTAATTTTTCTTTAATTTTCATGAATATAAGGGATAAATTTTGGTCTTAATTTTTTATTTTTTTTTTTCAAACACTTGAACTATGGTTTGACAAGCATATTTACCACTAACTAGCTACAAATATTAAACATTAACTAATTTTGTTTATACATATGATATAAAGACAATATAGTTGAGGGTCTCTCGACAGTTTTTTTTTTAATTTATTGTTCAGTTTTTTTAAAAAAAGATTGAAATGAGTTGAAATGAAAATATGAAAAGGAAAGAGTTAATTTGGAGGTGGAAGGGAATGGGTAGCTGTGAAATCGGGTTGGGTTGAGAGACATTTTCAATTCAACGCATATTTTTAGGTTATTTGAGTTGCCAACCCAAATAACTCGAATTTAGTTTCTAACTCAACTCTTAAAATATGAGTTGAGTTAGGTTGTCAGGTTGTGTATATAATTTTCTTTTTCCATTTTCTAGTTTCTAAGATTATAAAAGTTTGAAATCGTTACATTTAAATTTCAAACTTTCATACAATAAATTCAATATTTATATACCTTTAATTTGTTTTTTATTAAAATAATATTTATTTATATATTATATTAATTTGGGTTATGTTGGGTTGAACCGAAATTTTTCAACTCTCCAACCCAAAACTCAACCCAATCCGAAAAAATCAAAATTTTTTAATCCAACCCAACTTTTATAATTTGAGTTGGGTAGTCCGGATTATTCGGGTTCAACCCATGTTTGTTCTCGCGAATGAATGATAATGGAAATGAGAAGGTTAGTGAGGAGAGGCGTAGGAGAGATAAGAAGTCATGGGAGGCGGCTCCATAAAGAAGCTTGTTTTTGGCTAAATATTATTTCATATATAAATAAACAAAAAAGTTTTGTTTTTCTTTTACTTGAAATTATTTATAGAAATAAATGTAAATTTGAGTTTTCCTAATGAAAGTTTTGATCACCTAATATATTTGACTTCACCTAATTGGCTTGGGAGTTGGGGGCCCTAGTAGTAATTTTATGGGCACGCCATTCCACACATCATCACCATATCCAAACTACAATTCCATTTTATATATGTGAATTTAATTACAACTTTATGATACCATCACTTAATTCATGTATCACTCAAATTTAATATTTTTCTTTCATTAAACGATATTATTTCTAACGTTATTTTAGCTCCCATTAACTACGATATTTATGTATGTTTTGTAATGTGTTGAAGTTATTGGATATGAAGAACTGAAATTTAACAATGTGTTAATAGTTAAGAAGTTTTGGTTTGAATCAAGTAGCCCTATCCAATCGGCAAGTCATTTAATTGAATTTCAAGCTTCCATTAGATAGAAAATGAAAGAGGAAGTGGATAAACTTTTTTCAACGCACCGTACATGCTCTCTGTCTATCTATTAAGTTATATACTTTAAAGTTCAAATTTTAACTTTTTACAAATTGGAAAAGGTAAACATTATGATCGTATCTTCTACTCCCAGTCATTTTTGTTTTAAGTACAAAAGTTTGCAATCTTTTATTTAAATAAAAGGTTGTATAGATAATTTATAGGGACATTTTAAAAAATAGTAAAATAAATTAAAATATTTACAAGCTATAGCAAAATTTTAGATTTTATTCATAATAATTTTCTATCACTATACCATATTAGTGATAGAATTTGCCATAGCGGATAAGTATTTGTAAAATTTACTATTTTTGAAATTTTACTGAATTTATATGGTTAGAAATAAATTTAAAATTTGATAAAAGAACAAATTAGTTAAAGAAAAGAAAAATAAATGAAAAATACTATATTTCTATCGACAATTTTCCAAGTGTAGAAATATCACAAAGTGCTTTAAAAGTCCTATAAATGGTATATTGTGAATTAAAAACAAAATAAAATTCATACAAATAAACGATGAAAATATCATAGGTAGATATGGAAGCTCGTGGTAGCAAATGGAATATTTGAAATATACTGTGCACTTTCGGGTAGGTTAGACAAAGGCTATGGGAGTAAGAAGGTAGAAATAAAAACAGTTTTAAGTTGTATTTACGTGGTGTCAATTTTATTAGAGTTACCAACATTGCTACCTAACACAATGTGTGAGATATGAGTTGAATTTGTAACTAAACTTAAAAACTGCACGAGAACACACATACAATACACATAGTTATTGTTGTACTGTTTGTATATATAACTATGGAAGAAGTATAACTATAGAAGCATAACACAGAGAACAAACTTTACTGACCCAGTTCGATGACATAACATCTACATTTAAGGGCCTTAGATCCGTGATAAAAGATTATATTGCTCGTATAGTAATTGATACAATATTATGAATTAAGTTACAAAAACGTGCTATCTATGAACTTACTCAACTATCCAAATTTGAATCGTACAAAATCAATTGCCATCCTTAAATCTTGAAGTTTATGAAAAAATTAAAAGCATCAACAAACAAAAACAAAGAGATATAATAAATAAATAAAAAAGAACACGAAATATTTGTTGTGATTAAATGTAATCAGCGGTTCGCACCATCCATTGGAGTCGGATCCTGACCGGGTTAGTACATGGAGGTCTGATATGGGCCTCCAGCTCCCATCAAACAAATCGGTGAGTCCATACAGCTTCAGCGGTGGAAATTGGTTTCCTCCTTTGTTCAATGTTTTTTCCTTTCCTCTGCAAATCCCTAAATTCTCAGCTTCTCTCACTTATTCTCTTCTCTTCTCTTCTCTTCTCTTCATCCAACAAGGATCATCTGCTCCATCTTCATTCTTCCAGGTACCTTTTGTGTTCCTCTTCGCTTTCGCATAATCCTGATTTCTCCCTTTATTTTTTTGGATTAGGAATTTAGAATTAGGATTTCCTCTCCCAATTTCTCTTCTTTTTCTTTTTGCAGCTCGATCCTTGTTGGTTCCCTCCCATTTCCTCTTCTCCTCGTTTTCCCAGGGTTTCTTTTTTCCCATTCTATTATTGGGGTTCTTTTCTTTTGCTGTAGATTTTTTGTTCGAATCTTCTCTCGAATTTGGTTTATATTTTTTCGTTCTAGTCTTAGGTTCAGATTTATTTTATGGCATTTGAATGCCAGAAATCTGCCGGGATTTATACGGATTCAAGGGTTATTGGGAAAAATTATTGTGAGAAACAAACCGCTGGATCAAGTTCTTTCAACCTCGAAGCCGAATCAGAGGGAATTGAATCTGACAAATCGGAGATTATTACCTCCCTCACTTCCAAACATTTGCTCTCTAAAAATGCGCCCGTCGGTGGTCGGTCAATTACCGACCTTCCTCCTGCAATTATATCTGAGATTTTGAACTGCCTTGATCCGAAGGAGCTTGGCATTGTGTCTTGTGTGTCTACTGTTCTTCATAGCATAGCATCTGAACACCATGTATGGAAGGAATTCTACAGCGAGAGATGGGGACTTCCAGTTCCAGCTCAATCGGCACCCGTGGTTCCTAATGGACTTTCGGACGAGAGGTCATGGAAAGATCTTTTTGTGGAGAGAGAGTTTAGAAGTAAAACTTTTATGGGGCGATACACTATGGAGGTTTTGCATGGGCACACCGAAGCAGTTCGTACAGTTTTTGTTCTGGCTTCTGCAAAGCTGATATTCACTTCTGGATATGATTCGATTGTGAGAATATGGGAATTGGAAGAAGGTTTATCCATTGCCTCATCCCGATCGCTTGGTTGTACCATTCGAGCTCTTGCAGCTGATACAAAGCTACTGGTTGCTGGAGGGACAGATGGCTTCATCCATTGTTGGAAGGCAGTAGAGGGGCTTTCGTACTTGTTTGATGTGAAAGGCCCTCTAAATCACAATATCGAATTCCGGCTTTGGGAACATGAAGGACCCATAACTTCACTTGCTCTGGATCTAACAAGGATTTATAGTGGTTCATGGGACATGACTGTTCGAGTATGGGATCGGTTTTCGCATCGATGCTTAAATATCTTGAGGCATGGTGATTGGGTTTGGGGATTAGTCCCTCATGATACCACCGTTGCCAGTACATCAGGCTCAGATGTATATGTTTGGGATACCAATAGTGGGGAATTGGCTACTGTCATTCATGAGGCTCATGTTGGCTATGCTTATGCCCTTGCGCGAAGCCATACAGGGGACTTTCTATTTACTGGAGGGGAAGATGGTGCTATTCACATGTTTGATATAACCAATCGTCATGTCGATACAAGTGCTCAACTGGTTGGATCTTGGATTCCTCATTCAGGACCAGTTTATTCTCTAGCATTTGAGT
The DNA here is from genome assembly GCF_000004075.3 of Cucumis sativus. Classification (NCBI taxonomy): domain Eukaryota; kingdom Viridiplantae; phylum Streptophyta; class Magnoliopsida; order Cucurbitales; family Cucurbitaceae; genus Cucumis; species Cucumis sativus. The sequence continues at coordinate 10,874,001 of NC_026658.2, forward strand.
TTCCATGGTTGGTTTCAGCTTCAAGTGATGGGAAACTCTCACTGATTGACGTTCGACCGCTACTAAGGACCAAGAAACGAACTCTGTGGAAGAGAGATTCGAGGGGACAGCATGTTCAGAGTATCAGTGTGGAGCCTCCACAGAGAATGTTACATGGGTTTGGGAGCAATTTGTTTGGTGTGGACATCGGTATGGATCGTATTGTTTGCGGAGGAGAGGAAGGGGTTGTGAGAATCTGGAACTTCACGCAAGCTCTAGAAGCTGAACGGAGGGCTCGTGCTCTGAGAGGAATTAGGTTAGAGAATAGGATGAGACGGCGTAGGCTTCAAATAGAAATGAACACCAAAAGTGGTGGTGCAAGGAGTGATCAGTGCTCGTTTGCAGCTAAGAAAACACCGATGAACGGTGGTGATCGTGTTAGTGTTTGGCACAACAAACGTGGGGTGAGTGGAAAGCTGAAAGCTTAGGTGATGGAATCATTTGATTATCTGTTTCCTGAATTTGAATTTGGAGTGATGATTAAGTAAAGCTGATGGCAGTGAATTTTAGTTGTTAATTCTGTTTCTCAATTTCAAGTACAGGCTAATTTCTAATTGCCTGATTCTGTTACCTTCCCATAAGCTTCCCAACCTGCCCATGTTGCTTCATTTGTATGTGATAGAACATTGTTATATAGAAAACCTCAAAAAAGAAAAAAAGAAAAAAACGAAAACTATTCTGAATTCAAGCTTAGTTATTCAAGTATTCTTTTAGCCCTTCTCTCTTATTTAAACTTAATTTTTAATTTTTTAAAAATTTAATCTATGATAAAGATTAGGTAAAAGGGGCATTTTAGTTGGAAAAAACGACTTCAAACTATGCAGCTTTTAAATAAAGTTAATGGAGGCTTTATACGTTAAGAGATTTATGGCAACCAATAAATTTTAACTCAAATCATTTAAATCTCATTTAATAACCCTTTGTTTTTTTTCGTTTTTCTAGTTAAAAACAAGTAGTTTAGAAATTATTATTATTATTATATATCTTTTTATTTGGCTAAAATTTCGAGTATACTCAATAAGATGCAACCCACAAGTGAAAGTAAACTTAATTTTTATTTTAAAAAAACCAAAAGATCTTTGAACAAATTTTATTCAAGAAAAAATAAAAGTTAACAAATGAAAGAATAAAAGCAGTATTATTCCAAACTTTAGAGGCTTAAACGTAGAAATTTAAAAGTCCAAGGCTCAAATGCAACTTTAGGTCAAAAATGTAATTTTTTTATATAATATTACAACGAGTTATTTTAAAAATAATATCAAAATAAATTAAATTAAATAATTACAAACAATATAAAAAATTTTAGATTATATCACATGATATTAATAGCTATTAATGTTTATAATATGAAATTTTGCTATAGTCTGTAAATATTTGATAATAATAATAATGTAAAATTTATCATATAAATTATATGAATAAATTAATTAATAACGAGTTGAGGATCAACAGATAAATAACTATTTTTAATAGTCACACGTATTGCAAACAAAACCTTACTCTGTGAATGCTTACCAAACACATACTTGAAAACAACATGAAATAAATACGTTTGATAGCAACATTTATTTTTAAAATTTGCAATATAAGAAATAGTAAGCAAAGCAATCAGTTTCTCATCCAAATGGTACTAAGAGTTAAACATCAACCTTTGTTTCATGCAAGAAATGATTAAGAAACATCAAAACTGAACTAAAAGATTAATTAGAAATTAATCATCGCATCATCAAATATGGGTTTGGGTTTGAAGCCTTTGTTGATCTTCTTCGCTCATCTCATCCTCTTGATTGATACAACTGCAGCTCAAGAATCCAACGTCAATGCCATGTTCTTGTTGGGAGATTCTTCTGTAGATTGTGGCTTCAATACTCTGTTTTACCCTCTTCTCCACCGCAATTTCTCTCTTCTTCCTTGTGACGCCAATGCCACTTCCTCTCTTCTTCCTTTTCTTCTTGGTTCATTTCTTAACCCTTCTTTTCTTGATTGTTTCTTTTACTTTCTTGTGTATAATATAATGTTACTGTTCTCTTGCAGCTGACAAGATCGGCCTCCCGCACGCTCAACCTTTCTACAATCAGAATGAATCCCTTGAAGCCATCCTAAACGGCCTCAACTTCGGTTCCCCACAAGCAACAATCATGAGCAACGAGCAAAGCTATCAGTCTCTCAACCAACAACTACGCCAAGTCCTCGACGCCATTCAACTCTTACGCTTGCAACTCGGGCAACATGCTGCTCGCCATTTCATCCAATCATCCCTCTTCTACCTCTCGTTCGGCGAGGTTGATTTCATCAATCTTTATCTTTTGAAATCGTCTGAACGTAAGTATGGGGGTGAGGAATTTGCTCGACTGCTAGTATCGCAAATGGTGATCGCCATAAGAAACTTGCAAGAAGCTGGAGCGAGAAAGATCGTATGCATGGGAATACTGCCATTGGGATGCAGTCCTCGAGTGCTATCTGAATGGCGTGATTCCCCTGCGGACACGTTAGATAAGAAGGGGTGTGTGAAAGAGATGAATGAATTGGTTGGGAAGTACAATGAAGTGATGGAAGAGGAAATGGTGAAGTTGAATGCAGAGTTTGGAGATACTCAAATGATATTTTGCGACGTTTACAAAGGGATGATGGAGATCATTGGAAATCCAACTCGATACGGTATGTGCAATAAAATGTGATTTAGGTTGTTAAAAGTGAAATGTTGTAGTTTTGAAATGATGAAGAATTGTGTACTGCGTGTAGGATTCAAGGAATCGAAGAGTGCATGTTGTGGGGTTGGTTGGTATAATGCAAGCGCAGTAGGATGTGTTGCAATGGAGATAGCGTGCAGGGATGTTAGGAGATATGTGTGGTGGGATTTGTACAATCCCACGGGAGTGGTAAATGCTTTGCTTGCGGATTCAGCATGGGGGAATCGACCCTTCTCCACAATCTGCCGTCCATCCACTATTCAAGATTTACTATTCACATGAGTTTCCAATAGTGACAATTTTTGTATGGATGACCAACTTTTGTTGGGTTGTTTTCATAATTTCACCTAAAAGAATCTATATTTTCCTAATTGGGTTTTCCTACTCAAAGTTGTGAATAATAAAATAAACCAAATCCAATGTCCTTTTCGTACTGCCAAACTGGTAATGGGAAGCACTCAACATCCCTTTAAACAAAGGTTTCTCAAAAAAGACTAGACGGCAGAAACCTAAATCATTCCGCCTTCATTTCCAGATCTTAACTTCCTTCAATGGCAGCGCGTTGCCTGCAGGGTTTCTCCTCTCTTTCTCTAAACCCTACCACCAAACACACTCCATCCTCCCGCCGCCCTCCTTCTCTTCTCATAACCTCCTCCTCTAAATCCGACAATGCCCCTCTTATTGGCCGCAAGCTCCGAGCTGCCGTCATTGGCGGTGGCCCTGCGGGATCTTCCGCTGCCGAAGCTCTCGCAGCTGGTGGCATCGAGACTTACCTATTCGAGCGCAGTCCATCCTCTGCCAAGCCCTGTGGCGGCGCTCTCCCTCTATGTATGCTAAATGAGTTCGACATCCCTGCTCATCTCATCGATCGCCATGTTACTCGTATGAAATTTATTTCCCCTTCCAATCTCGCCGTCGACTTCGGAAAAACCTTGAAAGCCCATGAGTTCATACCCATGCTACGCCGCGAAGTGCTCGATTCCTTCCTCCGTTCCCGCGCTCAGTCCAACGGTGCTAATCTCATCCATGGCCTCGTGCTGAATCTCGAGCTCCCAACCTCCTCCAAAGAACCGTACGTCGTGCATTACACAGCTGAAAACTCCCGGAAATCCTTGGCCGTGGATGTGGTGATCGGTGCGGACGGCGCCAACAGCCGTGTAGCGAAGTCGATCGACGCTGGAGATTACACGTGTGCGATCGCCTTCCAAGAGAGAATCAAATTGCCAGAGGAGAAAATGGAGTACTACGAGAATCTGGCGGAAGTGTACGTAGGGAACGACGTATCGCCAGATTTTTATGCTTGGGTATTTCCAAAATGCGACCATGTGGCAGTGGGGACGGGGACGGTGTGCTCGAAACAAGACATAAAGCGTTACCAAAGAGGAATAAGGGAAAGGGCAAAGAGGAAGATAAGCGGAGGGAAGGTGATGAAAGTAGAGGCACATCCGATACCGGAGCACCCGCGAGCAAGGCGAGTGGTAGGGCGGGTGGCGCTGGTGGGTGACGCGGCAGGATACGTGACAAAGTGCTCGGGTGAAGGCATATATTTTGCAGCGAAATCGGGGAGAATGTGCGGAGAGGCGGTGGTGAGAGCATCGGAAGGAGGGGAGAGGATGATCGGAGAAAGGGATCTGAAGAGAGAGTATTTGAGAGAGTGGGATGCCAAGTACGTGGGAACGTTCAGGTTCTTGGATGTGTTGCAGAGAGTGTTCTATGGGGACAATGCCGGAAGGGAGGCATTGGTGGAAATGTGTGGGAATGAGTATGTGCAGAGAATGACATTTGAAAGCTATCTGTACAAGAAATTGGCTGAGGGAAACAGATTGGAAGATGCTAAGTTGATGTGGAACACCATTGGAAGTCTCATCAAGTGTGGAATTGTTGGGAGAACAGAGACTCACAAGGTTGCATCTTTCCTCTAGCTTTGTTTGTAGTTGTAGTCTGCCTTAGCTTTGTTTTTGTGTGAAATCATCAAATCAAGTTTTATTCCAAACATTGATATAGTCCACCATTTTATTAATGTGATTCTTCGTTTGGATGGATATACATTTTAATTTCACGAGATTGGATGAATTGAATTTAATGGGGTAAGTAAAGTAAAAAAAGTAAATAATGGGATTGGAAACTTTGGATTATTAGAACTGGAACTGCATTTGAGAAGTGTAGCCAATACTGTTCAGGTAAGCAGCCATAGCTTTGTTCATCGGGGGTGGTCCGCACCTCAAAATCTGTTGCAAAATGAAGAACATTGCCTTCTTTTAGCACAAACTCTCTCTTACAGAAAGAATGGAAAGCGAATGAAGTGTCAAGAGTGTAGTAAAGCAAAGCAGAGTACACACCCGGACATTAGGGGATGGCGCAGGACAGTGTAGTCGTATCATTTCCTCAGTTACAAAGCCAACACCACCATCCCATTCTTCTGGAGGCTGTACAGTGCAGAGAGCAATTACAAAAAGACATAGTGAAACTGCAGAATGTATTTGTAAAACCCCCAAGTTGTTTACCTGATTGAGCACATAGTAGATAGAAAAACGGGTAGGGAACGTAGTTGCAAGACTATCCAATTCTTCCTGCAAACACAAGTAGAATAGAGGGTATACGTGGTTTATTGTAGGGTAGTTTCAATTTCCAAATCCAAATTAAGAGACCAGAAAGAGCACCTTCAGAAGAATGTCTTCGTAAGTAACATTAGCATAGATAAGATGCACGTTGGTGCGATCCACTTCATTTTCTAGTATTGCTCTTGCAACCTGAAAAAGAAAACGTTCAGCAATGTTGAATATATTTGTTTGTTAAGACACACAGATAGAACACAAATACCAATACGAATCTTCACTCAAAACTTAGCCCATGCTCATACCTGGAACATAGGAGTTATGCCTGTGCCTCCAGCAAGCATTCCAAAGGCCTCTACTTCATTAGGTTCATATTTGAATCGTCCCTGCCACCATTTACACACACAGACATAAAAGAACTCCATAAATAATAAATAATAAATAATATGGTTCGAGTGCGACAGTGTATGCAAAGGCTAATTAAGTGCTTTATTCTCTGTAAATTTTCAAGTTGGGTAGGGCTGTAGGGGCCATATAAGCAAACGGTTATCAAGATAAAATATTGTTAGTTACTTGGATAATAGAATTAATCAAGGAAAAATGAACTTCAATGCACTCTTTCATCGGAACTAACTGCACCAGTCTCTTGTCATGACTGGACTTGAATGTAAATTTGTGTACTAAATAAAGAAATATAGTTGAATGCAAATAAGATTGTTAGTGATATATAATTAAATTTGCCTTTAACCAATAACTTAACATTTGGATGAAATTGTGGGTTTAATATGGTAGTTCAAGTCACTGTTGTTCAAATTTGTGAAACTCCCCTGCCTCACAACCCTGCACTCGGAATACCCCCATTGAACCTTCTTCCAGAGACCATATAACCTTATGGCATTACTAATATTATGCCAAATGGCCCAAATCCAAGATTCCCTGACCCAGTATTTAGATTTTTGCAAATCAAAGGTAAAGAAATCAATATTTAAGAGCACCTCGCACCTCGAGAACTAAAAATTTGGGACCAAAACTAGTTGACTGTTCAATGCACTCCTCGAAGTTCTAATAACCTAATATTGAACGATGAATCTCCCAAAAAGAGGTTATTTTTATCCTAGATGGTCAGTCTTTGCCTTCAATTTTTAATTCCATCCAATTCAAACTCTAAAGATTTGATAAGTGGTTAAATCAATACCTCCTTAGATGAAATGAATAACTAATACACATTACTCACATACCAATCAATAAATCAACTAAAAACTCAACAAATAAACGACTAGAATCGAGCCAAAAACTTGTATGAACCAAAATATTAAAACAAAAAGAAAACAACTCATCAACTCTGCAATAGAATACTTAAACACATCTAAAAAGCATCCAATACCACCACAGAAACTAGCACCCACAAACACATCCACACCCAATCCAGCCATATGTGTAAATACTCGCGACTAATCAGATATTGGGAAAAAAAAGAGAAGAAAAGTAGACTAATGAAAGGTATTAACTATATTACTTATTGAAGCCTTATATTCAATGTTCAAATTAACAAATTCTACTTAATGTAGTTGCTGTTGAAGGACAAGTTAGCAATACCTTTGGACCTTTCACAGCCAAGTAATCACCTTCACGCATCTCACGAAAGTGGTGGGACATCCTTCCTTGTGGATACATCTACATACAATCGTAGTTGTAAGCCAAAATACCAAATGTCATAGATAGAAGAGAGCAAATGGTTAATTAACAAGAAAAACTGCAAACTATTGCATATTGGAAGTTTAAGGGTATACCTTAATGACCAACTCAAAGTATCCAACATCTATGTCCAAAGTGGTTGGAGTGTAAGGTTTCACAGCATCTTCACTTTGGCTATCTTTTCCTCTGTACAACAACACATCAACAAATCGTTTGAAGATTCATAACATTCCATAGATGAATCTTCACTCCACTATACAAAGTGGAGAGAGTTTCTTCTTGAATCAAACAAGTATTAAAGTCAATAAAACCTGCAGCTCATATGCTGCCCAATCGGCAGCCCCAAGATTGAGGTTGGAGTCGGAAGAGAGAATCTGAACTTTGCTACATTATGGCTAAGTTGTGTGCGTTTAACTAGTTTAAATTCCTTGAAGTTATCAGGGTCCAAGCAACCTATCATAACAGAAAACAACAAGTAAAAAAAAAAGACATCGAACACATCTTGAAGTAGCAAGAAATCGCAAATTACAATAAAATGAAACAGGGTTGGGAAGGGTTTGTTCAAGGTATTCTCAAATCCCAATACTCGGAGCCCGGAATCCTATCCTCATCAAGCAAAACAACAAAAAAAGGCACGAGTAGAAGGAACAAGAACCTTTGGGTTTGGATTTCTTGGCGACGTAGAAATAGCAGGCAGTGGCAACGCCGACAGCAACCACAGCGACGGCGACGGTGAGAAGCTCAGGCCTGTAACTCGTCGGCATTTGGGGAGGAAAAGCGAGGAATCGGATCACAAGGCTTCAATGGTTCTCGAGAGATGCGGATGAAGGGAAATACGGAATGAATGAATCAATGGATTTTTTTTTACTTTCCGCATAAATCAAATCATAATACGCTTTTTACAACCCACTACCACTCCCATTACTGAACTGACTTCGAATCTTCTTCTGATGGAATTAACATTTATATGAAATTGTTCCAACTCAAGTTTATTCCATTCCACAACTTGTTCCTATCCTACAAACTTATACCTTTTTGTCTTGTTCTTACAAATTCAACTTACCTATACTAAGATATTAGTTTTTCTTTCAATTTTCTAAAGTACTTTGTTTACTTCAGTAATTCGGATTTGTTAGTTATTGATTCCTGTTGATTTTGTTCACTTTGGTATAAAATTTAGTTTCGTTCGTTTCTAACTTTTTTTTTAGTACAATAGGAATAGATGGAGATTCTAAATTCTCTTTGCCCCCAAATCCTTCCCAAAGGTAAAGACCACTAGAAGTGAAGTCAACTCCATTCCCTTAACTTTTACTTCTGGGGACAAACATGTGGCCAAAGAGTTATACATTAATGTTTAGATCAAAGGAATATATTCCAGTCAAAATGAGTTTATCCTTGCAAAATTGTTGTAAAGAAAAGAGAAGAATATATTCTAAAACTAGCATGATAAATGAAAGTTTGTGTTTATTTATACCTATATTTAACAGGGTTTTCTCTCTCCTATTAAAATAAAAATATTGTAGCAGTAGCTGAAGTAGTGATTTTGAATTTGAATGTGAAGAAGAGAAGTAAAGAGGGAAAATATAATAATGAAGAGGAGATTGGAATTCAATTACAGGACACTTGGTACCAAAATGAAGGAAGATTGCCTTCTCTTTTAGCATAGGAGTTCAAGTAGTGGTACCGACCAGGGTCTCAAACACAAACAGAACGATCAGATAACTCATTGGAAAAAATCGTCCAAACTAAAGGTTTTAGAATACAAAATGTGCAAATGTTTGCACATAAAATTTGGCATTTCTCTCAACTTGTTTCAGAATCACTGATTGACTCCTCAGTTTCTTCTTGGATTTTGCTTGCAGCTTCAACAGTTTTCAGCTTTGCGACTTGAAACATGGCCAGATGGATGTCCCCTGTCAGGAAAAGAAACATCACAACGAATAGATTCAGATGAGTATCAAATGAAACAAGTTTTTTCCTTGGGAAAAATGTAAACAAAATGCAGAAACAGATTCAGACCAGCAATCTTCATGTTCAATTGAAGAGGGTAAAACAACAAAATGTAAAACTCAAGAAATGGGAAATGGGAAATGGGGTGGTCTAAAAATGAAAAGTGGGGAGAAGTTATAGTACCAAAAGTAATGCTATTGCCAGATGATACAGCAGCAACAACCCCAGGGTTAAGCCTCTTGTCATTGATGAAAGTCCCATTGGTGCTATCTAGATCTATGACCAACAACCTGTCTTCTTGGTTTTTTGATACGAGCATGTTGAGCAGAAACTGCTTGCATTTCAGAAAACAACTCAATGGAGTTAATGCCAAAACAAGAACCCAGGATTTAGATTAGTGGAAAATTAGACCTGTAGCAACCGGAATTACAATGTCAGCTTTATCAGGAAGACGGCCGACAGTGACTTCATTCTGCATTAACCCAAGAAGAGTTTCAAACCAAAGGTGGCTCCACTAAATAGAGACTCGCAATGGATTATTATTCGGACTCACCGACACAATTTCGAAAGCATCTGGCATTTCTACTTTGGAACCTATATGCTTCCACTCTCCATCGCCTGTGAACTTATTAATTTACCAAATTAATCTTCAAGTAAAATGATACAACAGAATAAAGGTTAAGGAAGCGATGTGGCTGACCGACGACGGTACCAGAAGCCAGCGGGAAGAAGCTTGTAGAGGTTGAAGAAGCGATCGTCCCCTCGGCCGGAACTGGATGCTGAGGCTGGAGAGTCTGGTTCTATGTAGGGATGGGGTTAATGAATTGGAATAATTGAAGAAGGAAAGAGAGGAATGGACGGCCAACTCCATGGCTGTGCAAATTCTGCAGCGGTTTCAGGAGCTCAGTGATTCGACCATGTGGTCGTCATTTAATGCTTTTCACGGATAACTCCATTTGTTTTATCACTCACGACAAATAATATATATATAAATTTGTCTCAATCACTCCTTAAACAATATAAAGTTATCTATAAACTTTCAATTTACATCAATGAGATGGTTGAGTTTGATTCGAAAAAGAAATTGACGACTTTGTTTAGATTGTTTGTAATTCTCAAGAATCTCCCCTAATTGCATCGAACAAGGGCCTTGATCATCGCATGTAATTGCACGCCACAGTAGAATTGAATATGGAGGATTGCCATTGATGCAGCATTTTAGTACCTTTTAATTTCAAGTTTTCTTTTTTTCTTTTTTTAAATGAGATTCTGCTTCTTTCATGTTAATAAGGAAAACTTTCCTTTCTTAGAAAACATTGGTTAATAACAAAATTAAAATCCACATTTTGCAATTAAATGTTATTTCGATCCACTTCTATGAGCGAGTAAGTAATAAACTTGTTTTGAAATTGGAATCATGCATCTGCTTCTGCTTCCGGTTCTGATAAATTTTTTAATCAGTGATACCAAATATGAATTATTTGTCAGGAAATTGATTCCAATTTCTAGGAGGAAATTGTTGATTGTGGACAAAAATGGGCAACAAACTGTAATTCCAAAACGCTAGAGACGATCAATCTCTCTCAGAAATCGGTTTCGTTCAAAAGAATTTGATATAAAAAAAAGAGTGGAAATTTAAAAAGATTGGTGAGTTTTAAGTCCAGTATTAGTCAAAGATTATGCCGCGAGTTGATCCGTGGTATCCATTCTAATCTTCTCAAGTTGCTGCTTCTTCTCCTTCTTCCTCTTCTTCAATTTGGTAGCGGTTCCGAGTATAGGTTTGCTATGATCAATGTACTTTCCTCCAAAAAACTGCCCAAGCACCTTGCCGCATCCCGAACAACACCTATCAATCGATGCCAAAACAATTAAAAACACCGAATCGATTCAACCAAGAGACAAATTACGCATAAATCAAATACGAACAAACAGGTACAAAAAAACATCCGATTTGCCAAACGCTCTTTACGTCACTGACGCGGTACAAAAAAAAAGATAAAAGAGGAAATAAAAAAAGGAAAAAAAAGACCGGATTACTGTAAGAATTAGAGGAATAGTAATCCGATGAACAAATCAGATTAAAAACGAGAAACAATGGAGAGATCAATGTGCGCAGAGGATAGAACACCAAAGCGAAGAGGATCGGAGCGGATTCTCACACGAAGTCATCGAAGCGATCGGGTTCGCGATGTGTGAGGCAGTGAGAGCAATGCAGCATTGAGTGGGAGTGGGAGGGTGGAGGAAACGAAGCTTTTGGCTGCAGTGAAGCGAGGGGAGGAAGCAAAAAGGGAGGTGACGATGAAATGGTAATTGGGGGCGGAAGATGTGTTCGTAATTCTCAACCCTAACGCGTTTTTTTGGCTATTTATATGTTCGATCTTCCTTCTATTACGTATTCTTTAATGGACTTAATATATTTGCTATTACGAAACTACCCTTTCTTTCGTAATTTCTATGCGGACTTGATGGAGTTCTTCGAGGCTGGTTTGGTACTTTTATGTATGTCTCCTATTTTTGACAAATTCTCTTAAATTTCTTTTCGTGCTTACATTAATTACCCTAACGAAAACGTGGTAGATCAAAGGGAATAAAATTGTAGATCCCATTCTTTTCTAGAGTGTTCAAAAATTACTTATGATTGTAGGTGAAAAATTATCAATTTCCATACATTTATTAATGTTATATTTATCATTATTGCTTAACACAATCTATTTGTTGGTGTTCAATTCGATCGTGTTTTAGAACTATGTATCACGACTGTTAGCATTGTAGCCATTGTTATAACTACCATAATTGTTATTGTTATGGTTGAAAATTTATGGACTTTCATATATTTATTGCTAGTTTGATTGTTAAGTGTAAATTTGACCAAAATCATAAATTCAAAATAAACGTAATAAGAAAATAATCCAATAACTCATTCATTAGTTACATTTGATTTGATTATGGTTATACCAACTCGAGTAAATTTTGGTATGGCCTGAATTTCATTATTATACTTAGATGCAATGTATAAATTATATGTCACCAATGTTCGAATGAATCAGTGTGAAGGTTGTTCCACTTCGTCAGGCATGATGGGGCTCAGCCTCCTAGCATACCAAAGCAACAAGAAGGCAGATGGCAGCAAAATAGGCAAAACCAATTTCAGGAACACACAGGGAATCGTCTCTTTTAAGCGTTGTCCCGTTGAAGTTGTAAACTTTCTGTCGTCTTTTGGTGTGTCACTGTGTGGTTCATTGTGGTTGGAAGCCAAATTAGTTTGCTTTACTTTTTGATCTTCCAAAATGGGGTTGTGATGAGGTTGTTGTTTGGAGTCGGACTGGTCCTGCTGCAATGGCTGGCGGACATGAAGAATGCCACTCTTATATTTGGCAGTAATGTTAGTGGTGTTGCAGTTTGATGGGATTTCGAACTCTTTGTTAAAACGCTGCATTATGTGCTTGTTATTGTTCTTCAATGCCCGCTCCCACTAATCCTCAACTTTCTTTTTGAGGATACTTGAACCTTAATTTGCTCCTTATTGAAACCTACAGTAGTGTTGAATTTTGAATTAGTCACACCACAAAATTAAATTAAGTTAAATTTGGTTACAGTCTATATTTCATATCAATTAGGAGTGTTTAGGCTGGCAACATGTTCGAAGAACCAAAATGGACATATTAATTAGGGGGGGACACGATAGGACAAACCAGGAATGTAGAGGGCGAGAATGGTGCAGCCGTCCTCTTCCGACTGCTCCACCGGAGGTTCGAAATCTTCATAAGTTCGGTGATGTTTGTTGGATGATGCCATATTATATTAGTTTCTCTTTTTTGTTGATTTGATGAATGTTGTGTGAAAGAAATGATGGTTTCGGTTTTATAGAGATCGAAAGGAATGGTTTTATTATATTTCTTGATGTGGAGGAAGGTGAAGGTTCTTTAATTTGCTTCTTTGGGGTGTATAATGTATATACCTTTACCTTCTTTTGCAATCTTAAATTATATTGTGCACAGAATCATTTTACAGGGTATGTGTGTGTTTGTTTTCTCTTTTTCTTAATGAATTCGCCACCAAGCTTTGGAATCTTTCTTCCTCTTCCCTTTCTGTTTTCTTCACGTTGTTCCTAAGCTAACATTACCCACTCAAGTTCCTTTTTGGAAAAGTACCCACTCAAGTTTAATCCAACATGATTGTAGACTATACATATTATATAGTATAGCAAAACTGAAAAAAAAATATATAAATAGAGTAGAATTTTATAGCTTATTAATGTTTTCATTCGGTGATACTTTACTATATTTTTATTGATTTTGTTATATTTATCATTTTGGTGTCGGATCATTTTGGATGGGTCTGGAAGGTGTTTTCACTGTGGTCCTGTTGGCGGGTTTGGGAGGCTCACGATCAGGTGGTTTTTCGTAGGATGATGGTTCGAGGTGGCAGCTCTCAGCATTTACTTGATGATAGGGGATAATTGACATGACAATGATGGTTGGTTGGATAGTGTGGGCCTGTCCCACCTGATAATTGTTTAGCCTTGTCTTGTGTTGCTGCTTGGGATGTGACAACAGAATGTAAGAGTGGTATCGGTTGGGTGCATTGGGATCATAAGAGTGTGCTCGTTGCAGGACGGGGGAAGATTGTTACTGTTCAAGGTTCGTTGTGGGTGTTGCGGCCATGTTACATAATGTGGATTTGACTGTGTGACTGACGTTGGTAGTCGAGTCGGACCACATGAGATTCAGTTTCGTCATTTGAGTCTTCAGATGATTTTTTAAAAGAATAAAAAAAGCAACAGGTAAAAAAGGAAGGTTTTTATGGTTGCTACAAAGGCTGGAATTACTGATGCCGTGAAGTGAAGCCATAAATATCAAAGGCATCAGCAGAGGGAAAAACCTAAAGTCAGCCAATAACGCCAAACCTCAATTTCATCATTCATGGAAGATAAAAGTGACAGACAGTGCACATGCCAGGACACTCGGACACGTTTAGTATGATTCTTTGAACTCTGTCATTTCAATTTTCCAACTCAACTTAATCCAATGTCTTTGTTTTGGTTACTGGGCCACTCCCAAATAAAAACAAAGTAATTATTACCTTTCCAAGTTTTCTTTTCCGTAATGAAAATGAAGATCCACTGAGTGGACACGGAACGCTTTTTAACAAACTCATTGCAAGAATTTCAATGCATAGTATTATATTATCAATCGATTGGAAACACAAATTTCATATTCCTCTGGTCTCAATCACCCGAACAAAGATACATATACAGTCTCCTCTCTACTACCGCTCCACTTCCTTCCCCATCATTCACTACACAATGGAGAGGCATCCCGACAAAGCATCTCCCCTGCTTTTTGCTGTTAATCAACAGAGATTTGAGCTCTTCTCTGTAGACCCTTCCACTACTTTGCTCCAATTCCTTCGCCAACATACTTCTTTTAAGAGTGTCAAGCTTAGCTGTGGGGAAGGTCTCTCTCTTTCTCTCGAATTACTTCATGTTCCTCCAAATCATCACTTGGGGTTCTTCCTTTTCACGGAAATGTTCATTTTCTCTCTTCTATTGGTTAATTGCTTTTAGCTTCTTTCCGTGTCTACTGCAAATTACGTATCAACACAATATGCTCTTCAACTATCTGTTTCTTTGGCTACTATACTCGCCGTCGCCTCTTTCACAGTTCCCCCACATGGTTGCCTTGTTCATGCCTTTCATACTTTTCTAACTACTACAACTTGATCCTATATATATCCTTGATAGTTGCTAATTTATTTCCGTGAACCTCAGCTTTGGATATTCAGTCATTCATATTCTTTTTTTGGTAAATATATATCAAACGACTTTTACTGTTAAGTATGATTACCGAAAAGCATATGTTAAAAGGTTCTGTTCGAACATGAAGATGATGTTCTGCTCTGGCAGCTAGGTCCTTCTTTTACCAGGGAATTGGATGACTATTTCATTTCTAACTAATCGTTGGTTCACTATTCCATTCTGCTAGAGTTATTCTATGGAACTTACTCAATCTAAATCTGTTGACGTGTTTGGTTATTTTGAAACTGTAGGCGGTTGTGGTGCTTGTGTTGTGTTATTGTCCAAGTATGATCCTGTGTTAGACAAAGTCGAAGAATTTACAGTAAGTTCATGCCTCACGTTGCTTTGTAGCATACAAGGGTGTTCAGTTACAACCAGTGAAGGTATTGGAAATAGCAGGGATGGTTTCCACCCAATTCATCAAAGGTTTGCTGGTTTCCATGCTTCTCAGTGCGGCTTTTGTACTCCAGGAATGTGCGTCTCACTTTTTTCAGCCCTCGTCAATGCTGAAAAGACCAATAGACCCGACCCCTTATCAGGATTCTCAAAGCTGACTGTTTCTGAAGCTGAAAAGGCCATTTCTGGAAACCTTTGTCGTTGTACAGGATATAGGTCAATTGCTGATGCTTGTAAGAGTTTTGCTACTGATGTCGATGTGGAGGATTTAGGGTTGAACTCATTCTGGCCAAAGGGATGTGGCAAGGAAGTGAAATCGAGTAAAGTACCACTTTATAGTCAAAATAATAGCCTGTTATCATTTCCAGAATTTTTGAAAAAGGATCTTAGGCCTATCTCTTTTATGGACTCTAAGGGGCGTACCTGGTTAAGTCCAGTTAACATCAAGGAGGTGAGCAGATTGCTAGAATGTAACGAGACTATCAACACAAGTAAAACAAAGTTCGTTGTTGGCAACACAGAAGTGGGATATTACAAAGAGTCTGAACAAGTTGAAAGATATATTAATCTTAGACACATTCCTGAGCTTTCAGTTATCAGAATAGATTCAACAGGAATAGAGTTTGGTGCAACAGTAACGATTACAAAAGCTATTGAGGCCCTGAAAAATAATAACCATGAACCGTCATCCATAGGTGAGATGGTGTTCCATAAAATAGCGGTGCACATGGAGAA
Source organism: Cucumis sativus (assembly GCF_000004075.3). NCBI lineage: Eukaryota > Viridiplantae > Streptophyta > Magnoliopsida > Cucurbitales > Cucurbitaceae > Cucumis > Cucumis sativus. The sequence goes on from NC_026658.2 coordinate 10,889,858, forward strand.
AATTGCTTCTGGGTTTGTACGAAATACTGCAAGTATTGGGGGAAATTTAATGATGTCTCAAAGGAAACAGTTTCCTTCAGATATTGCCACAATATTTCTTGCTGCAGGTTCCATGGTAAATATATTGAGGGGTTCCAATGAAGAAGTGATTATGTTAGATGAGTTTCTCAAGAGACCTCCACTGGGTCCTAACTGTGTACTTTTAAGTGTTAAGATCCCAAATTTGGATTCACTTAGAGATATTTATCCAAGAGATACTACCGTATTGTTTGATACTTTTAGAGCTTCGCCTCGGCCTCTTGGAAATGCAATGCCGTATCTAAATGCTGCTTTCTTAGCTGCAATCTCTCCGTGTAAAAATTCCAATGGTATCGTAGTGAATAGCTGTCACCTAGCTTTTGGAGCATATGGGGCTAAGCGTGCAATTAGAGCAAGAAAGGTTGAAAATTTTCTAGCTGGAAAAAATATCGATTATAATGTCATATATGAAGCTGTCTCATTGATTCGATCCACTATAGTCCCTGAAAAGGGGACATCATTTCCAGCTTATAGGACAAGCTTAGCAGTTGGCTTTCTTTTTGAGTTCTTAAGCTCTTTGGTTGATGGCAGTGCTGCAATAAAGAGTGATTCCCTAAATGGATGCATGAATACCTCGTCAGCATTACCTTACAACAAATTTAGTTCAAACCATGCCACATTCGATTATAACAAAACTAAGGCTCTACTATCATCTGGAAAGCAGACAATTGAATTAAGCTCAGAATATCATCCAGTTGGAGATACGATTATAAAATCTGGAGCTGCTATCCAAGCTTCAGGTGCTTCATACTTTTAATAATATATAAACACAAACTTTTTTTTATTTATTATTTTGTATATTTTATTATTATAAAGATGAAATGAATTTATCTTAATAATCCTGATGAGTCATCTAGCCCAGTCTTCCTCTTGAATTAACTAAAAGAGGTTAATTATACAAGTTTCAAACTTCACAAGGTCTTCTTTAGCAAACGTAGTCTGCATGGCAGTCTTGTCTGGGTTGATATTGTTGCGCGCGGGTCTTCAAACTCTAGTCAAGTTTACCAATTTTCTCCTCTGTTTGTATATATATGAAGATGTGTGTACTGTTATACTTCCAATACTTCCGTGCACTTCAGAATTATGCTATTTGTTTGTCATGATTTCTTATTCTTAGATCAGAAAACTAATGAACATTTGCAAACGAATATTTTAGGTGAGGCAATCTTTGTGGATGATATTCCTTCACCAACAAATTGCCTACATGGAGCATTCATATATAGCAGAAGGCCTTTGGCATGGGTGAAGGGACTGAATCTTTCTCATGAACCTCAACCAGAGGGAGTTATAGCTGTTATTTCCACAAAAGATATTCCTGTGGGTGGACATAATGTCGGTACTAGAACTATATTTGGCGATGAACTTCTATTTGCAGATAAGTTGACCGAGTGCGTTGGTCAACCAATTGCTTTTGTGGTGATCCTATTGACTCGCGATTCATTTATAGCAACTTTGGTATCAGGAATCCTTCCTTGTTGAGGTGCTTATTTTCTCTTACGTTTGTTATTAGGTAGCAAATACGCAGAAACATGCAGATATGGCTGCAGACCTTGCAGTGGTGGATTATGACACAGATAATTTGGAAGCACCTATTCTTTCAGTAGAAAATGCTCTTGAAAGGTCAAGTTTCTTTGAGGTCCCTTCATTTCTGTGTCCAGAACAGATTGGAGATTTGTCAAAAGGAATGGCTGAAGCAGATCAACATATTAAGGCTGCTCAGGTACCCTTTACTACAAGATGGTCGGCCTTAATATTTAATGATGATATTTCAACCATAAGGAAAAATAGGGGAATTTGCTTGATTTTGACTATCACCCATTTAACAATTTCCCATACAAGTTAGTTTCTAACAATACTTTTTTACAAATGTTCAAATTTTGAAGTCATTTCTTCTAATATTTTGTTGTTATTATTTATTATCTATCCGAATTTTGAACTTGTTTCTTCTTATATTTTCATGAACTTTTACATTCAGATCAAACTTGGGTCACAATATTATTTCTATATGGAGACACATACTGCACTTGCCATTCCAGATGAAGATAACTGCATGGTAGTCTACAGTTCAAGCCAATGGCCAGCTAACGCGCATTCTGTTATTGCAAAATGCCTTGGTGTTCCTGAAAATAATATCCGTGTAATTACTAGGAGGGTTGGAGGAGGCTTTGGTGGAAAGGCCACAAAATCTATGGTTGTGAGTATTTACTGTCAACTCTAACTATTTTCCCAACCAATTGTTTAATGTACCTTTTTGAATTTTTATAACCCAAGATTTCTCACCATTGTTTGTGTCTGTATTTTTTTTTTTTTTTTGGATTTACTAGTGATGATGTTTTTTCAATTTCAATAGGAGGCAAGGAAATTTTTAGTACATATGTAATTTTGATTACTCCTACAATTTTTGGATGCCAATGCCAAAACAACATGTTTTTTTTTGAAAAATTTATGATGGTTACGGTTCTGTACTTCTGTGTATAGGTAGGGGTAGGATGACAATTCATTGAATGCAAGTAAGATACTAAGATGACATAGTTGCAACTAAAGCATTGTGTGAAGCTGTTTGATTCTTCAAGTGGCACCAAAGCATGTTAAAAGTTTTTTTAGTCTTCGGAGCACAAGGATGCATGTTCATTTGGGTTCTGAGTGGTGTTTTAGTGTATCCAAATATCTTAACAAGTCATGTTGGGACTTGGGGTAGATCCCTAATTACCAAATTGGATATTTTCCAATTGGGGCAAATGCATCCATAGTGAATGCAATGAATATCTTGTATTTAGAAAACTAGCAGTTCACCCTAACAATCTTCTTGGGCCTAAATGACTCAAATTTCCCCCATTACAGATAGAGTATTTCAAACTTCTACTACCGCTCATATTTTAGCTTTCGCTATTATCTTTATCAATATTTGATCATTAGACAGCATTTAGTTTTTTTGTTTTAAGTTCTAATTACCAAAAGAAGATGATCCAGAAGGGAATCTTTAGCTAACTATATAGGTTTTGATAGATTTGAGGTTATGCAGTGAATTATACCAGTCTCATAATTTATGCTGTATTCCATTTATCTTTGTGATGTATACTTTACTCTTGGACCCTTCTTTAACTTCTTTGCTCACATATTTTTAGCGGTACTGTAAAAAAGGAAGTTTTAATGGAATCAACCTACAGATTGAGATAATTGTGTATCTAAGTTAAAGCATTTCATGATTTAAGATCATTCCATTCTTCATCTTCATGCATGCTCAACATTTCTATTGTTTGAATTTGGCCTGCCTTGTATTCTTCTTCTTCTAGGAAACTCGTTATTAAGGTTTTCCTTATTCTTTCTCCAATGATGAATAGTAAACTTCAATGAATGAGTTAAAACCTTCTAACGATTATGTTTTTTTAGGTTGCTACGGCATGTGCACTTGCAGCTCACAAGTTACGCCGTCCGGTCAGGATCTATCTTAACCGGAAGACTGACATGATAATGGCAGGAGGGAGACATCCAATGAAAGTTAATTACAATGTGGGGTTTAAATCTAATGGTAAAATTACAGCATTGGAATTAGATATATTGGTTGATGCAGGGATGAGTTGTGATATAAGTCCAGCTATGCCACACAACATTGTCAATACACTTAGGAAGTATAATTGGGGTGCTTTATCTTTTGACATAAAAGTATGCAAAACAAACCACACAAGCAAATCTTCAATGCGAGCCCCTGGAGAGGTACAAGGATCCTTTATTGCGGAGGCAGTAATTGAACATGTAGCATCTACTCTTTGCAAGGATGTGGATACTATCCGAAAAGTAAACATGCATACTTTTGACAGCCTCAAAATATTCTTCAAGGATGCAGGTGAACCTCAAGAGTACACATTACCTTCAATTTGGGATAGGTTAGCCACATCTTCAAACTTAAAACAAAGGACTGAAATGGTAGATAAATTTAATAGTGACAATAGATGGAAAAAGAGAGGCCTTTCTCGAATTCCTGTCACACATGAGGTTATTTTGAGACCAACCCCTGGTAAAGTGAGCATCCTAACTGATGCTTCTGTTGTTGTGGAAGTTGGAGGTATTGAACTTGGCCAGGGGCTATGGACAAAGGTAAGGCAGATGGCTGCGTATGCCCTTAGCTCAATTGAATGTGATGGAACCAGTGACCTGTTGGAGAAGGTGAGAGTGGTTCAAGCTGATACCATCAATTTAATACAAGGAGGCTGTACAGCTGGGAGTACTACCTCTGAATCAAGCTGTGAAGCAGTTAGACTTTGCTGCAACATACTGGTAGAGAGACTAACATCTCTAAAGAAAAGGCTGGAGGAGAAAATGGGTTCGGTCAAATGGGTTGAGCTCATATGTCAGGTTGTAAAACATTTTGGTACTAAGGAACTATGTTTTTCTTGGTATATTTAGTATTTGTCTTTAGTTTGGAGTGATATTAATTTTTGCAGTGTTGCAGGTTCATCAAGGTGTTATTGATGCATATACATGATTCTGAAAATTTAATTTTTAAGCACTTTAAGCTTAGTTTCTATAGAAGTACCTTGCGATAATTTGGTTCTAATATTATGCAGTAGGATCTATTATGCATTTTGAACTTTTTTTAATAATATTGTCCACGGATATTATCGTAATATGCTAAAAAACTGTCTATTTTGTTTTAGTTCATGAACGGTTCTTCACATTTTTTCTAATGCTTAATGGGACTATTCCCCATCACAATTTTCAACCTTCATGTAATACTTTTGTGAAACCTGTTTTTCAGTCAGACTTATGATCAAGGACTTCTGTTTTGGGTTTTCTATTTATTTATAAAATTCAATGGTAGCCACATGGCTTATTCTTTTATTTTGGTGGTTGATTCGTAATTCTGCTTGGTTAGTACCTTCGATGAGTAGTTTTCTTATCTCTTTATAAGAATTATTTTTGGCTTATGACTAAGGACATACATTTGGGTTTATAACACCAGTCATTTTGTGATGGAAAAAGTGCAGGCAAACTTGCAAGCAGTGAATTTATCAGTTAATTCTATGTTTATTCCTGACTTTGTTGCAATGAGATACTTAAATTATGGAGCTGCCGTGAGTGAGGTAAGTTTACAGCTAACGCCTCCCTTTGTATTTTATGTTGTATCAACGCTCTCAAATTTGACCACTTCATTGTTCATGCATCTGACTGCACAATGAAATTCACAAAACTCATGCTATGACAGGTGGAGGTTGATCTTCTCACAGGAGAAACTACAATTTTGCGTGCAGATATTATTTATGATTGTGGACAGAGTCTCAACCCTGCTGTGGATTTGGGACAAGTAATTATTAAATTTTCAATCTTCTAAAATTTTGAGTTCGTTTTCCAATTTTCTGAAGTTATCATTTTCTGTACTTTTCGAGTCTTATATAGCTACGGTTCTATGAGAATATATTGATGAAATCTCCAAACAGAAAAATCTCTTCCTCATTGGGAATTGTTTTTTGTAGGTTGAAGGAGCTTTTGTTCAAGGAATTGGATTTTTTATGTCAGAAGAATACCTTACAGATCCTGATGGACTAGTGATTAATGACAGCACATGGACTTACAAAATTCCTACTATTGATACCATACCAAAACAGTTCAACGTTGAAATTTTGAACTCCGGAAATCATAAAAAACGCGTTCTCTCGTCAAAAGGTAGGTTAAACTGTATTATTTTCATTCAAGATCTTAATTACCATTTGCTTCATTGAAAATCAACAGCTCATGCGGTATTGTAATTATCTATCCTTCTGATGTTGGCTTAACATAGAAATTCTAAATTCTTAATGAAAGACAGCGTCTAACCCAGTGAAAGCAATTATCTATACTCGTCTGAATGGTAAGAAAGTGAGACATAAATAGTTGAATGAAATTAGAAACGAAAGAGATACTAACATTATCTGCACACGTTTAAATGGTAAGAAAGCGAAGCATAAGTAGTAGAATGAGCTTAGAATGCAAGAGATGGCAGATGCAGTTAGAGTGAGAGGTCTGTGAATTTTGGTGTTGTACGAGGGTTATTTGAGGTGGGATTTAATGAAATAAAATGCATTTTTGCAGCTTCAGGAGAACCACCATTAGTTCTAGCTGCATCCGTTCACTGTGCAACAAGAGCGGCCATTAAAGAAGCACGGAAACAGTTATGTACATGGCGCCATCAACTTGAGTTTGATTACTCGTTACTATTAGAGGTCCCTGCTACCATGCCTGTTGTTAAAGAGTCATGTGGGCTGGACTGTGTGGAAAGTTACCTGACATGGATCAAGGAATCAAGAAGCAATAGGATCTGACGTGATATTTGGCCTCTGCAAACACAGGTTATGACAATTTACAAATAATGCTCGTGATGTGAGAATAATCAGTCTTTGAGGTGATGCACTTGCTCATTTTCTCAATTTATTATATGCAGTAGAAAAATGAGTAGAACAGAGATCACGGATCATTGGGGAAGGTAAAATCAACCAATTACCATACCATGTTTTAACAATATGAAATATGCCTGTCACTTTCATTATGTTATTGCCTTTTCAAGTAAGGGCTATCAAGTGTTTTGTTTTCTTTTTATTCTCTTTTCTGGCAGTCAGAAGAGTGTTGTGCCAGTGTTATAAAGGTTTTTGTATAAGCCAGTATGGATCAAGAGAGTGTTTGGCTTTTAGTTAGTTCGACACATAGCTTATGGGTTTTAGTGATATGATTAGGAGTTATTCCTCACTCTGCCCTTATGAGGAAAAGAGTTTTATTTTATTTTAAATGAAAAGTTGGGTGTGTGCTTTGAGAGGGAATCTTTTGATGTTTGGTTCTTGTGGAGTTATTGTTATTTTAGGCATCAGCAATGGGTTCCTTTTGCAATAATTCACTAGGTCTCATTTTTCTTTATTGGAGTTCTTTTTTAGGATGCTTGGTATGTCCTATTTTAAAATTTTTTGAGAGTGGAATTTGGTTTGTTTATTTTAATTTTATTATTATGTTTTTTAATAACAAGAAAATATTTACTTGGAAGTGTTTTAAGGTTAGAATAGCGTTTCTTTACTAGTCTGATGTGAAGCATCAACAGTAGTTATTGCCACTCAAAAGTGAATGGATGGAGATATTAATATAAATAAAATTTAATTAAGGTGGCAATGAAATTATTTTGTGGTAATAAGGCAGCTATCAGAATCACCAACAATCCAGTTCAACATGATAGAATTAGACGAATTAGACATGTGGAGATTGATCGACACTTCATTAAAGAAAAGACTGGACAATGGTAGCATTTGCATTCCTTACATCCTCTTGAGCCAAAAGGTTGTTGATGTTTCACCAAGGGACTTTTTAGATAGAGCTTTGACTCATTAATGGAGGGGTTCTCTCTGCACTTGGCCCCTAGGCTGCTCTTAGAGGAAAAAAACAAAAAGTACCTGGAACATATTGTGATGTCTTTCAACCAAAAAAAGCTTCATTTGAGTACTTATAACTCTTAAAATAAAGCATCATTTGAGTATTGATAACTACTATCTCACCTTTTGTATTTGCCTTTGATGGCTTAGTTATGCTTCTGGTAGGCGGTGGATATGATGATGGCACAATGAGGTGCGTCTCTGGATCCATTTTATACTTTTGATGATGATGGATGAGCTTTTGTCTCATTATTTATATCTTTATTAACAAAGCTTTTGTCTCATTATTTATATCTTTATTAACAAAGAGACGTGTATCCTTTTAAAAGGAAAACTCTTAAAATAAGAGTGAAGTGCTAGATTTAATAATTGTGAGTGATTCACGAATGATTATTTCTTGTCACAAATTATCTGTTTTATCAAGCAACATCAGTAAAATGCTCGTAGTTCTCGTTTGAGCATTTTGGTAATTAAAGTTCTGATGTAGGCACGTTTTCTGCAACACGGCATTGATAGAGCATTTAATTAGCAAAAGCTTTTGTTGGAGTAAAATATGAGCATTTGAAATCAATTCAAAGGAGAAAATGGAATCAGCACAGAGGAGAAATTTTCATAAATCGTTAATTGAGCTAGCTTTCCATTTTACCTCAGTTTTTCTGCTAAGCTGACCAATAAGAAGACTCCAATGGAATCCCACTGACCTATTTCATCTGATTTTCATTTTAAAGGTTGAGGAGTTTAAGATAGCCGTATAGATGTAAAAGAGGTTGGTTTTGGAGAAGAGGAAGCCATTTTTCCATGGGAGAGAAGTTGGAGGAAGAAGGGGAAGCTCTGCACCTCCTATTTTCGGCAACTTCTCATCTTTTTCAATTTTTTCTTATTCTAAACTTTAGTCTATTGTTGTTTATTTTTGTTTTATGATTTTTAAAAATTTGCTTCCTTTATTTTTCAGCTTGTAACATGAATTAATCACTTTTAAGTGATGATTAGAAATGTTAGTATAAATCACTTGGTTCTTTTGCAATATGGTTTCTCGTGTTTTAAATTTTTATGTTCGGGTTTGTCTGGCCAACAAACACTTTTAACACGGTTTTCTTGGGTTTCGGGAACAATAGAGAAAACTGGTTACGCGAAAGAGCTATGTGGGCTAGACAGTGTGGAAAGTTACCTGAAATGGATCAATGAGAAACACTTGGAGCTGAAGAGATAGAGATTTACTTGGCCTCCCCCAAAACGCAGGTCATGCCAATGAGATCAGTGTGTGGAAAGTTACCTGAAATGGATCAATGAGAAACACTTGGAGCTGAAGAGATAGAGATTTACTTGGCCTCCCCCAAAACGCAGGTCATGCCAATGAGATCAGTGTATGAGGCAGTGCAGCTGCTTATTCTCTCATTTTACTAAAGATCATAGGTTATTGAGGGAATGTAAAATCAACAACTTGTTACTATATCAAATTTCAACGATATCAGAACTGTCTGGTTAAACAAGCACGTTTGTATTGGTATTGTTAAAAGCTAAAAGCGATTTAAAATGAATTAATGATGTTGCAAACTTACACAAGCAAAAGGGTCAAGCAATATGTAACAGAGAGATGCCTGCCGATATGACATTGGTTTGGTGCGCACGTCTATTGGAATTTTAAGCTTGAGATTATTTATTTAAAATGATACTGAAGGTATGTTTTCAATCTCAATGGCAAAACTTTTGTCAATATTTAATATGTCCGACTCCAACTTTTCTTTTGGTTTAATTTATTTGATTTATATGTTTATTAAACTAATTGAATTATTAAAGTGAGCTTCAATTGAAAAAGAAAAAGAAATTGACATGATTGGAAGTTCAATTATGTTTCTAGCGCAACTACTGATAGAAAGTTCATAGTCCAAATATACTTTTATATCGAACACACTTTACCTTTAGAAAAAAGGAACTTTTCGTCTTTATATTTTAGGTTGAATTTTTATTAAATCCTGAAGTTTTAAAATGTGGCTCTTAGTAATTGAGTGTTTACTTGGATATCAAATTGGTTTCTAGATGTCAAAATATTGTAATTTTATCCTTACAATTTGAGTTATATTTTAAGTTTGATTGTTAAATTTACATTTAAATTTAATATGTCATTAAATACTTGCTTACAATTTTTAGGTTTAATCTCTTAATTAATTTAGAAAAATAAATTAGCATCTAAAGCAAAATCAAAGCAATTAATCTTTGTTTGGTGGGTTTGAGGTTTAAAGATTCTTTTTTCTTTCTTGAGAATGGGGTTTTCAAGCCATTCTTTCTCAAGCCCTCCAAGTTTTATTTTATTTATTTTTAGTAGTGATTGATTCAAGCAGAGCGTTGAAAAAACAAATAAATAAAAACCTTACATTACATATATATATATATATATATTAATGTTATGACGGTTGCAATGACGTCAGGGATGCTGTCAAATGATTGATTCAATCAGCCTCTAAACGCATTGAATATGTGAAATGGATATCTGACTTCTAGTTTGAGAGTACTATTTTTGGTGTCCCGTTAGTTTTGGTGGTTACTGGGACTTTTCCTAACCTGATTTAACGGATTAAAAAATGTAGATGAAGATCCACTTTATGGTTGATGTATGGTGAGCCTCAGCTTCTATGATACATTCAATAACTTAAATGGTTTTTAGTGTTATCCGTTTGGACGTAAGTCAGACAAATTGGTTTCCATCATTGAAACAAAGATAACAATTTCCTCTTCATTACCAATTCTCTTCTCTCCACCCACAATGGAGAATCATCCCCTGGTTTTTGCAGTTAATCAACAAAGATTTGAGCTCTCCACCGTTGACCCTTCCACTACTTTGCTTCACTTCCTGCGCCACCATACTCCTTTCAAGAGTGTCAAGCTTGGCTGTGGTGAAGGCGGTTGTGGTGCTTGTGTTGTTCTATTGTCCAAGTATGATCCTGTTTTAGACAAGGTTCAAGATTTTACAATAAGTTCATGTCTAACCTTGCTTTGTAGTATTCATGGTTGTTCAGTTACAACCAGTGAAGGTATTGGAAATTGCAAGGATGGTTTTCACTCCATTCATCAAAGGTTTGCTGGCTTTCATGCTTCTCAGTGTGGATTTTGTACTCCTGGAATGTGTGTTTCACTTTTTTCTGCTCTTGTAAATGCTCAAAACACCAATCGACCCGAACCCCCGCCGGGATTCTCAAAACTTACTGTTTCTGAAGCTGAAAAGGCTGTTTCTGGAAACCTCTGTCGTTGTACAGGTTATAGGCCAATTGCTGATGCCTGTAAGAGTTTTGCTTCTGATGTTGACATGGAGGATTTGGGGTTAAACTCATTCTGGAAAAAAGGATATGGCAAGGAAAAATCGAGTAAATTGCCAGTTTATGATCCAAATGGTGGCCCTTGCTTGTTTCCCAAATTCTTAAGAAATGAAACAAGGTCTGTCCCTTTTGTGGACTCTAAAGCATGTTCCTGGCTGAACCCGACAAGTCTCAAGGATCTGAACAAACTACTTGAATGTGATGAAACTAGTAATAATATCAGCAAAACGAAGATAGTTGTTGGCAACACAGAAGTCGGATATTATAAAGATTTTGAACATGTTGATACATACATTAATCTTAAACATATCCCTGAGCTCTCAGTTATCAAGATGGATTCAACAGGAGTAGAGATTGGTGCAACGGTAACAATTTCAAAAGCCATTGAGGCTTTGAAAAGTAGTAATCACGAGCCTTCTTCAATCGGTGAGATGGTTTTCTGTAAAATAGCGGTTCACATGGAGAAAATTGCTTCTGAGTTTGTACGAAATACTGCAAGCATTGGAGGAAATTTAATGATGGCGCAAAGAAAACGGTTTCCTTCAGATGTTTCCACAATACTTCTTGCTGTAGGATCCATGATAAGTATTTCGACTGGTTCTAGCGAAGAAGTGATTATGTTGGATGAGTTTCTTAAAAGACCTCCATTGGGTCCTAAATGTGTACTTTTAAGTGTTAAGATCCCAAATTGGGATTCAATTAGAGATACTTTTCCAAATGATACTTCTGTAATGTTTGATACTTATAGAGCTTCACCTCGCCCCCTTGGAAATGCATTGCCATATCTAAATGCTGCTTTCTTAGCTGCAATCTCCCCGTGTAAAAATTTCAATGGTATTAAATTAAATAGTTGTCATCTGGCATTTGGAGCTTATGGAACCAAACATGCAATTAGAGCCAGAAAGATTGAAGAATTTCTTGCTGGAAAAGTTATCGATTATAGTGTCATATATGAAGCTGTTTCATTGGTTGGAGCCACTATAATTCCTGAAAAGAACACTTCCTCTCCCGCTTATAGAACAAGCTTGGCAGTTGGCTTTCTTTTTGAGTTCTTAAGCTCCTTGATTGATGGAAATGTTGCAATAAAGAGTGATTACCTCAATGGATGCAGGAATGCCTCATCAACCCTACCTGACAGATTTATTTCAAACCAAAACCTTCTTGGTTATAATAAAAGTGCAGACCTTTTATTATCTGGGAAGCAGACAATGGAATTAAGTTTAGAATATCACCCAGTTGGAGATACCATTATAAAATCTGGAGCTTCTATTCAAGCTTCAGGTACATTATATCTTTTAATTATATGAAATCGTACTTTGGAAAGTTATAAAGGTGAAATGAATTTGTCTTGGTCAATTACCTTGTGATTTTGTGTTCTGAAGTACTAAGGAAACCAATGTACATATGCAAATAAATATTTTAGGGGAAGCTATCTATGTGGATGATATTCCTTCTCCAACAAATTGCCTATATGGAGCCTTCATATATAGCACAAAGCCTTTGGCACAGGTAAAGGGGTTTACTTTTCCTCCCAACTCACAACCAGAGGGAGTTATTGCTGTTATTTCCACTGGAGATATTCCTGTTGGTGGATATAACATTGGAGCGAGAACCATGTTTGGTGATGAATTTCTATTTGCAGATAAGTTGACCGAATGTGCTGGTCAGCCACTTGCCTTTGTGGTAATTAGAATATCTCATGATTCATTTATTGTAACTTTGTTCAAATAATGGATCTTTACTTGCTGAGGTGCATAATACCTTTTCACATATTTTTTAGGTTGCAGATACACAGAAACATGCAGATTTGGCTGCACACCTTACAATAGTGGATTATGACACAGATAATTTGGAAGCACCTATTCTTTCTGTAGAAGAATCTGTCAAGAGGTCATGCTTCTTTGAGGTCCCTTCATATTTGATTCCAGAACAGGCTGGTGATATATCAAAAGGAATGGCTGAAGCAGACCACCATATTAACGCTGCTCAGGTACCTTCTACAATGACTTAATGACGGTATGCCTACCCGGAGAAGGAAAGAGAAATTTCATTGATTTACTGAATTGTACCACTTTTAAGTCTAATGGTTATGGATTAGACCATAGCCCATTTAACAGCTTGTCGCACCAAAAAATTGCTTCCAACTGTTATGCTACCAATTTTATTAGTTATTTCATATATATATAATTTTTTTATAAAAAAAAACTAATTATTTTCATAAACTTTTACATTCAGATCAGACTTGGATCACAATATCATTTTTATATGGAAACACATTGTGCACTTGCCATTCCAGATGAAGATAACTGCATGGTGGTGTACAGTTCAAATCAATGGCCATCTAATGTTCATTCTGTAATTGCAAAATGTCTTGGCGTTCCTCAATATAATGTCCGTGTAATTACCAGAAGGGTTGGAGGAGGCTTTGGGGGAAAAGGCACAAGATCTATGGTTGTGAGTATCTGCTGCCACCTCTTTGTGGAATATGCTTTTGAAAAACGGTTCTTCCCAATGCATTTCTTTGAACTTCCAATTTGTTAGAACACCAATATAGAGTCTATGTTTATTGATATCTGTTAATATAGTGTCTATGTTTATTGAATACTTGAACAAAAATTACAATATTAAAGAACAAACAAGTAAAAGGAAACTCAAGAACACTTAAAAGAAACCTTAACCCTCTGCCCTTCCTTTCTTTCAGAGAATGTTGCAGTCCATTATCTTAACCAAAATCTTCCTGCCTTTCTTCCTTCTCCAACTTCCTATTTATAACCATCTAACTGCTAACAAAACTAATTACCATTATACCCCTTCCCTATACTAATCTAGGTATCTAACAGTTTTCTCATTAGGAACAAAGGAAACATATGAAATTACTCCAAAGACTTTTGGATGCCAGTGCCAAAACAGTGAACTCCGGTGAGAATTTCGTTAAGTTTTCAGTTCTATTATAATCTAAGTAGGTGGGATGATGGTACATAGACTCACCAACTTGAACCATTTGATTGTTCAACAATTTACCACTGGTTGTCCAAGTGTATCAAAAGTTCTATATTAGATTGCTGATGACTGAAGGGCCTATCAATGTATGTGCATAAATAAAACGTGATCAGCCGAAGTGTAGTCATTCAAATATCTTATAATCTCTGATGTTGGAGCTCAAGGCATATTCATATTAATTTTCAAATCTTTTAGTGCTGCAATCAATGATAGATGATGAACTTTGCTATATTTGGTTTGGAAGATTTTTCCACATCATAATCATACCTAGAGTTTCTCCTGCTATTTTACTCGAAACCACCACTCTTGTTGGTGGCTTTATTGCTATGAATAATCGTTATACACAAAATAGATTATTTGAGATAAGTTAGACGATGTGTTCAATTAACTCATCATTTTTACTGCATTTTATTTATAATTGATAAGCAGTCATTTTTCTCGGACCTTTCTTTTTAACTTCTCCTTATACTGATATTTTTCAGTGTTTCTGATTGACAAGATGGTTTATGGTACCAACCATTAGAATAAGATGATTGTGTGTCGGAGTTGAAGCGTTTCATGATTAAAGTTCATTATGTTCTTCATCATATATTTATGTCTAGCACTTCTATTGTTTCCCTACAGTTTTTTTTTCTAGCTTTTCGCTTCTCTTTTTCTTAGTGTTTCACTATTTTCTCAAGCATGAACAACGCTCTGATATATGAGTTCTTTCCTTTGGACAATTATGTTGGCTAGGTTGCTACAGCATGTGCACTTGCAGCTCACAAGTTACGCCGTCCCGTTAGGATTTACCTTAATCGGAAGACTGACATGATAATGGCAGGAGGGAGACATCCGATGAAAATAACTTATAATGTGGGTTTCAAAACTGATGGTAAAATTACAGGATTGCAATTAGAGATATTGATTGATGCAGGGATGAGTACTGACGTAAGTCCAATATTGCCAAACAACATTGTCAATGCACTTAAGAAGTATGATTGGGGAGCTTTATCTTTTGATATAAAATTATGCAAGACAAACCATTCAAGCAAAGGTGCAATGCGAGCCCCTGGAGAGGCACAAGGATCCTTTATTGCTGAGGCAGTAATCGAACATGTGGCGTCTAAACTTTGCATGGATGTGGATACTATCCGAAAAGTAAACCTGCATACATTTGTGAGCATCAGCAAATTCTTCAAGGATCCAGGTGAACCGGAAGAGTACACTTTACCTTCAATTTGGGATAGGTTAGCTACATCTTCATGCTTAAAACAAAGGGTTCAAATGGTAGATGAATTTAATAGCTGCAACATATGGAAAAAAAGAGGTCTTTCTCGAATTCCGGTTGTGCAGGAGGTAAGATCGAGGCCAACTCCCGGGAAAGTGAGCATTCTAACTGATGGTTCTGTTGTTGTGGAAGTTGGAGGCGTTGAAATTGGGCAGGGGCTGTGGACAAAGGTGAGACAGATGGTTGCATATGCCCTTAGCTCAATTGAATGTGATGGAACCGATAATCTCTTGGAAAAGGTGAGAGTAGTTCAATCAGATACCATTGCCTTAATACAAGGAGGAGGTACATTTGGAAGCACTACCTCCGAGTCAAGCTGTGAGGCAGTTAGACTTTGCTGCAATATACTGATAGAGAGACTAACACCTCTAAAGAAAAGGCTGCAGAATAATGGTTCCCTCAAATGGGATGTGCTTATAAGTCAGGTTGTTGTTTGCTCTGCACCATCTATTACGACATTTTATATTTCTTACATGATCCAAGTGTTATTCATTCACATGCATAGTTCTCAAAGTCTTATTCACATTAAAAAAAAAATCTTGCTTTTAAACAAATTTTTATCTGTAATTCGAATTGTTAGTTCCTATTATTCAAAACTCATAAGAATGTTTTTGGACGTGGGGCTGAGGACTTTATCCTTGGGTGAATAACACCTTCATCATTTCATGTTGGAAAAAGTGCAGGCAAACTTGCAATCAGTGAATTTGTCCGTCAATTCTTTGTATGTCCCTGATTTTGTTTCAAAGAGCTACTTAAATTATGGAGCTGCAGTGAGTGAGGCAAGTTCACTGACTTACAGCACCTCCCTTTGTGTTTACTATTGTATCAGCATTTTCAAATTCAAAACAAACACTGCAATGCCAATTTATTTTACTGCAAAATTCAATTCACCAAATTAATGTCTTGACAGGTGGAAATTGATCTTCTCACTGGAGAAACTACAATTTTGCGTTCAGATATTATCTATGATTGTGGACAAAGTCTCAATCCTGCTGTAGATTTGGGACAGGTTAATTAATTATATTATAAGTACAAAATTGAGTATCTTACTTGTTTTTCTTAATTCTCTTGAAGTTTTGAGTTTCATATGTACTTATTTCTAAATGAGAATAGATTGATCTTATCTCCAAGGAGTAGAAACTCCTAATGATCGGGAATTGTTTTGTGCAGATTGAAGGAGCCTTTGTGCAAGGAATTGGATTTTACATGTCAGAAGAATACCTGATAAATCCTGATGGACTAGTGATTACCGATAGCACATGGACTTACAAAATTCCTACAATTGACACCATTCCAAAACAGTTTAACGTCGAAATTTTAAATTCTGGACAACATAAAAAGTGCATTCTCTCTTCAAAAGGCAGGTCAAACTTTATTGTTATTCAATTTCATTGGAAGAAAATAGGATTCCCTCCCCCTATCCAAAAAAAATAAAATAAAATAAAAACTACGTGCAGAGCAAGTTAAATCACCGATTACTCAAAAGCTTAAACTGATGGGTCAATCAGTGGTTGAACACTTTTCTTGATTCCTCTTCAAATCCTGTCATTTGTTTTGTAATAGACATTAGTAAACTTTTTCTTTCGTAGGGCTCTTGGTATGTCAGCTTAAAACAAAATGAAGAAAGGAAAAAAGATAGTATTTAACTGTAGTGAAACCTGCTGTCTAAACACGTCCAAATATTGAAAAGCATATATAGTTGAATGATCAAGAGATCTGTGAATATTGTTGTACAAAGGTATATTTGAAGTGAGGTTTAATGAAATTAAGTGCATTTGTGCAGCTTCAGGAGAGCCACCATTGCTTCTAGCTGCATCAGTTCATTGTGCAACACGAGCAGCTATTAAAGAGGCACGAAAACAGAAACGTAGATGGTGCCATGAAGATGAGTCTGATCACGCATTACAGCTACAGGTTCCAGCCACCATGGCTGTTGTTAAAGAGCTCTGTGGGCTGGACTGTGTGGAGAGTTACCTGAAATGGATCAACAAATCGAAAAGCATTGTGAGCTAACCGCATACTTGGCCTATCAAACTCACAGTTCGTGCCAATTTACTCATAACAATGCTTGTGATAGGTTGAGGCAATGTACTTGCCCATTTTCTAAGTTTATTTGCAGCAGCAGAGAACTAAGATCTTCAAATATCATAGGTTATTGGGGAAATAGAGCAGTTTTGTATATAACACTACCAATATATATATATATTTTATAGTGTTGATGTTGATATCAAGATTTAGATTTTACAAGATATCAACCAAATACCGGCATTCTGTAAATCAATAAACTTTACTGTCATAGGTGATTAGATAGTAGATAATGATTTTTTTAGGACGATGTGCTTAACATCTCATTGATTTCAAATCTTTGGTAGCAATGTCAAACTCTTTAATTTAATGAATGTGTATAAATTGATATTGTTGGATATTCCATGTGTACACCGTTACTTGTTATAAAATATCAAGTACTGTGCAGTATGGAAAAAAAAAAATACTTCCATTCATTGTTTGCCAAAGAAAAAAATACTTAAGAATTGTATAGAATCCATAAATTACAATAATATATCATCAAATAATGTATCAAATTACAAATACTAGTATGTATTGATGTAATACTAGAAATTATGTTACTCACCATATGCGGTCTTTTTTTAAAATTACAACTATTGGTGATAGTGATCATTTTCATTATATACATATGTATGTATATAATAAAATGAGTATTGCTAAAAATTGAAATGAAAGAAAACAGCAAAGCGTAATGTCAAATCAAATGGGAAATGTGACAGAAAGGCATGTGTTTAAGGGGGAAAATGTACTAGAAATTATGGGAAGATAGAGGTCAGAGTAGTGAGTTGAAGCAGATTCTCATCTGAAAGGTGATCCATTTCCTGAAGGATGAGCATACTCCAGTACTTCAATGTGATGTGAGATATTGAACTACGTAACCTTTCGTTGGATCAACGAGAATGCTATATTGGTTCAACGGAAAACGTTGTTACATAAACTTCAGAAAGTACATGATGTGTTGTTTGTGGGGTGGGGAGGAAGAAGCATTAAGCAAGATTCTTGCAATGGTGTAGGTTTGATCGAATGTCAACTTCACATCTGAGATCCAGGCGCAGAATTGCTATGCGTGGCAAGTTGCACTTCTGAGGAGCCCTAAATCGTAGATGGCATTCAGTAGGAATTTCAAGATGATTAAAACCTATAAGTGGAATCCTGGGTCCTAAAAGATTATGTGTGTGCACTTCTTGTAGCATGGCCCGACACAAATGACTCGACCAGCGGGTTCACTAGATGAGGTGCCTCATCCTTCATTAATGCCACCAACAAACAAAAGTCAGCAAGTTTTTGGAGAAACTAATTGAGCAGTAACTAAATCAAACTGACTTCGCCATATAACAGGTTTTTATCTGACCTGAGGGCAGTGCCCAACATTGGGAAGGACAACAAACTCTTCCACAGAATCGAAACTTGCATAATTTCTTCCAAGCTCGATTGGCTCCCATGGATCTTTGTCACCCCATGCTATCAATACAGGACACTGAAGACAAGAAATATGAGAAAAGCAACAATAGGTTACAGAATATGGTAGTTCCAAAGAACACCAACATTAGAGGAAGGCAACCTTGACCCTAGGCAAAAGTTCTTCAGGAAGGGGCCCGCCTGAGTAACAAATAAACTCCAGAAAGATATCAGCAGCACCCGGCTGTAATCCGGGGTTCAGGATAATTTGCACTAGTTCATCTGTAACTTGAGAGGTGTCATGGTAACACTGCAGGAAATGTGAAAAGAAAAAGGCAGTTAATATATTTGAACCACGACATAATGCATCATCAGACACTCGGCTTATTGTCAAGAATAAACCTAAGAAAAACAAAACCCTATCTATATATAGAGAATCCTCATCAAACGAAATTCTAACAAGGTTGAATCTAAATGCTAACAAGGGTCCATATGTTAACTCCAAAAAAATTCTACGAGCCAAGACTATTAATAACTTTGTTAATTTTTCAAATGAATTTATTAAACCTCCAAAAATCCATTGTAATTTTTTTCGTATTATTGTTTTGCATCCTTTAAATAAAAAGAAAACACGACAAAAGCGGTCTCTGTCGAGCAAATAAAAAATGAATACCTGGCAAAGAATATTCTTCACAGACTCCGGGGTTGCAACAGCTCTAAAAAAATATTTTCCTAGAGCAGTATTTCTGCAACAGTCGAGACCTTGGATGACAACTTCAGACTAAATTCAATAAATGATCTATGGGATGTCTTTTACCTCAGCAAATTCTGAAAGGATCTGATGAATGGCTTCCCATACCAAGGCTGCTTCTTAATATGAAGCATGCGTAAAGATATGTTTAGAAGAACAATGCCTTTACAGATCTGCGGTTTCATAATTGCTGCCTGCAGACCAACTACTCCTACAATAACATACATCCAACAATTTTAAGATAGATGCTGGTAACTGATGAAGTAATAGAATAAAAATATCCCTCACAGTAAGAAAGAAAGAGAAGGATATTGGATAAAGAAAAGGATTACGTACACAAACATTGCCCAGAGTTTTTTACACTAGTTGTGTGATTAATTACATAAGTTTTTTTTAATGAAATTGTCCTGTATGGACATGAGAGTGCTTTTATCATATATTGGAATTCATTCATCAGAGATTGTCCTGTGTGGACATGAAATTGCTTTTATCATGTATTGGAATTCATTCGCCAATGAAAAAGCTTGTTTCCTTTTCAATAAAAAATCACGTCTTGGCAATTGAATATAGACGTGAAACAGGGAACCGTTTTAGTATTGAAGAGTCTATCCACTTAAAACTACCATTAGCCTGGATAAAAACCAATTTGTTGTAGAGCAATTAATGATGCATGAAAAACTGGTTACATGAATATACATAATCTATAAAGCCCAAACTTGATTTTATGAAATGTACCCTAAGACCATAACAAAATAGGGATGTGTGTCAAAGATAAAGTAATGATTTTACTTCAAAAGAGAGATCGTCACCTCCTATAGAATTGCAAATAAAAAATGCATTATCCTGAACCACGTCAACACAAAAATCATTCAGCTGGGAAGCCCATGTCTCAAACGTATAAAAGCCTTCTCCAACTAGATCTGGATTTGGCTTGTCCGAGTATCCATAACCAATAAGATCAATGGCGTAAACTCTATGTGATTGCGCAAGGACAGGTATATTTTTCCTCCAATGGTCACTGAACAGGAAGACAAATCATCAAGCACTAAACTTCGTCTTTTTTAAACGGATACAAGGCTATGTATTAAAGATAAAAATTAAAAAAGATTAATGCTCAAGATACAAGAGAACTATACTAAGAGAGAAAAGAACGAACATAAACGAAAAATACAAACAAGCTGATCAAAAACTTCTAAACCCCAAGAATTCAAGAGAAATTAATGACAAAGCAGACAAAAAAAAATCCAACAAGAAGCCTAACTGGAAAATTGCACACTGGAAGCTTCAAAATTGATGGGGTGGAAACACCAAGAGAAAGCAGACAACCATGCTGCTTCAGACTGGTTTGACAAAAACAATCCTGTGACCTCGTTTTTGTTAACCGGCCGAGATTGATGATTAAAGAAGGAATGTGAAGGATCTTGATGGAACCCGACCTTCCCAGTTTGCAATGGAAAAAGGATGCAATATAGGAAATATTGCTGCTAATGAAAAATACAGAAGAAAATAAAATGCTCTCCGTCGAAGACTCCTCTCTCCCTCCGCTGCCTTCCTATCTCTCAAGGAATAACAGTAGGATTCTTCACAACCAAAATTCTCTGCCCTCTCCCTTCCTTCTCGTCTCTATTTATATTTGCTCCCTCACTCCCCTACTATGGTCCCCCTTAGGGGATCGTGCGTCGACACTCCATTTCCTTGTGGTCCCCACCTGCAGTTGGTTACATAACCAACTCCTCGTCCTTTTTCTCTTTCCTGTTCTTTCTCCTACTATACTGGTGTATGATGGGTGGTCTAACAGTACCTTCCCGGTCCAGTTTCACCTTGTCCTCAAGGTGGAAATCGGGGAAGGATTGCTGAAAGTCGTCATAGCCTTCCCAGGTGGCTTCATGATGCGGTAGGCCTTCCCAACTTATTAAAACCTCCCATCCTCCTGCTTCGTTTTTTCTATAACCGTGAGTCTCCTGTGGCACGGCTTTCCACTCGTGGTTGGCAGTCAGAAATGGCAACAACTCCTCGTTATTCGCACTTTCTCCAAAGGCTTTTTTCAATTGTGACACATGGAACACAGGGTGGATTGTTGCTGCCGCTGGTAGTTCCAGCCGATATGCCACCTGACCAATTCGCTTTACTATCTTATATGGCCCGAAATACTTCGGTGATAGCTTCTCATTCCTTTTTTTCCGTAAGGACACTTGTCTGTAGGGTCGAATTTTTAGGAACACTTGATCTCCTTCTTCGAATTCGACATGTCTCCTTTTCCTGTCAGCATAACTTTTCATCTTGTCCTGAGCTATGCGTAGGTGTTCCTTCAAAGCTCCCAATGCTACATCTCTTTCCTTCAGTTGCTCATCCAAGGTTGAGTTGGAAGTTTCCCGTTCTCCGTAATATAGCAGGGCTGGTGGGGTTCTCCCGTACACAGCTTGGAATGGTGTCACCCCCAACGATTTTTGGAATGTTGTATTATACCAATACTCAGCCCAGGATAACCATTTCACCCAATCCTTCGGTCTTTCCCCGCAAAAGCATCTTAGATAGATTTCAACTGACCTGTTGACCACCTCTGTCTGCCCGTCTGTCTGAGGATGGTAGGCGGTGCTTCGGTTTAACTTGGTACCAGCTAATCTAAAGAGTTCTTTCCAAAAGTGACTCAGAAAGATCTTGTCCCTATCCGATACGATTGACTGTGGAAACCCGTGTAGTCTTACCACTTCTTTCACGAATAGTTCAGCTACCATCTTGGCGTCAAAGGGATGTTTAAGGCTGAGGAAGTGCGCATATTTGCTGAAGCGGTCCACCACTACGAATATGACATTAAACCCCATTGATTTAGGCAATCCTTCGATGAAATCCATGGTTATATCCTCCCAAACTCTCTTTGGTACCTCGAGAGGAGTCAATAATCCTGCTGGAGATAATGCTAAGGTTTTATTCCGCTGGCATGTCATGCATTCTTCGCAGTACTTGCGTACTTCTGCCTTCATTCCTACCCAAAACAACTCTCCTGTTATCCGTTTATATGTTCTCAGGAATCCTGAATGACCCCCTAGGACTGAATCATGATAGGTATGCAGAATAGCTGATCTTAATGAGGAATTCTTTGCGATTACTAACCTTCCTTTGTATTTCAGTATGCCTTGTTGCAGAGTGTAGTTCTTTACCTCTTCCTCCTTCTGAATTCTGTCTATAATATTCTTCAGATATTCATCTTTGTCAACCTCTTCCCGGATTACTTTGATGTCGACCAGAGTGTGAGCGGTTAGTTGGTTAAGATGTGCAATTGGAGGTATTCGTGAGAGGCTATCTGCTGCCTTGTTTTCCAACCCCGGTTTGTACATCACCTCGAAAGAGTACCCCAGCAGCTTTGCAATCCATTTCTGATATTGCGGTTGGATGACTCTCTGCTCCAGTAAGAATTTCAGTGATCTCTGGTCGGTTTTAACTATAAACGTCCTCCCAAGTAAATAGGATCGCCAGCGTTGAACTGCCATTACCACTGCCATTAATTCCCTCTCGTATACTGGTTTGGCTCGGTCGCGCAGTGCCAATGTGTGGCTATAAAACGCTATTGGTCTTTTATTCTGCATTAGTACCGCCCCAATTCCATAGCCCGACGCATCTGTCTCTACTTCGAAGGGCACACTGAAGTCGGGTAGAGCTAATATGGGTACAGTCATCATGGCTCTTTTAAGCTTCTCAAACGCCTCCTGTGTTTCTTCATCCCATTTGAATGCGCCGAGCTTGAGCAGCTGCGTTAGGGGTGCTGCCATGGATCCATAATGATGTACAAAACGTCGGTAATAACCGGTCAGTCCCAAGAATCCTCTAACCTCACGAACGTTTGTTGGTACTGGCCATTGCTTGACTGCCCGAATTTTCTCAGGGTCAACTTCTACTCCTCTTCCCGATAATACATGTCCCAAGTATTCTACCTTTGCACTCGCGAAGCAGCATTTCTTCCGGTTGGCAAACAACTTATGCTCCCTTAAAACTTCCAGCACCAGTTCCATGTATTGGCAGTGTTCCTCTAAGTTCCTGCTATAAACTAGTATATCGTCAAAGAAAACCAAGACAAATTTCCTCAGGTAGGACCGGAAGATAGAATTCATTAGTGATTGGAAGGTTGCTGGTGCGTTGGTGAGTCCAAACGGCATCACTAAGAACTCGTAATGTCCCTCATGAGTTCTGAAGGCCGTTTTCTCTATATCTCGACTACACATTCTCAGTTGATGATAACCGGCTTTCAGGTCTATTTTGGAAAAGAGACTGGCACCGTGTAACTCATCAAACAGTTCTTCCACAACAGGGATGGGAAACTTATCTGGAACAGTTATGTTGTTGAGCGCCCGATAATCCACGCAGAATCGCCAGCTTCCATCTTTTTTCTTGACCAGGAGAACAGGGCTGGAGTAGGGGCTTGTGCTAGGGCGTATAATTCCTGATGCCATCATTTCGTCCACCAGTTTTTCCAATTCTTCTTTCTGTTGGAATGCGTACCGATAAGGCCGGACATTCACCGGGTCTGCTCCTCCCCTAATGTGTATCTGGTGTTCGATATTTCTGCTGGGGGTAGTTCCTTAGGCTCCTCGAAGACGTCCTCATACTGTGTTAGAACTGTCAAGATGCTTTCCAGTTCGGTTTCGTTTTCTTCAGTTTTTATTTGGCCTGCCTCTAGTGTTCTGCACTCAATCAGATATCCCGTGTCCGTTTCTACCCATGATTTAGTGAGGTTTTTTTAGACTCACTTGAGTTTTTGTTAAACTCGGATCTCCTTTTAGCACCACCTTTTTACTGTTATGAAAAAAGGACATGGTTAGGTTCCTCCAATCCATTTCTGTCACTCCCAAGGAATGTAACCATTGCATTCCCAAGATCAAATCTACTCCTCCGAGTTCCAGTGGTAGGAAATTTTCTACTACTGTCCACCCACTGAGGTTCAGCTCCACTTTTTCACACACTCCCTTGCCTTTGATGGCTGTTCCGGACCCCAGTATTACTCCATAATTGGCAGTGTCTTTTGTGGTTATCTTCAACGTCTTGACTAGCCGATCAGATATGAAGTTGTGGGTTGCTCCACAGTCGACCAGCACGACAACTTCCATGCTTTGGATTGTGCCTCTTATCTTCATGGTTCCCGGATTTGTCAATCCCACTACTGAGTTGATACATAACTCGACTACTTCTCCCGGTTCGTGCTGCAACTCCATGGCCTTCAAGTCTTCTAAATTGTATTCATCTTCCTCAATGATTTCTTCTTCTACATCGTCAGCCCTGACCACAAACATTCGTAACTCGCGAATCTCCCTTGCCTTGCACTTGTGCCCGGAGTAATACTTCTCATCACATTTAAAACAGAGTCCCTTCTCTCTCTTGGCCTGGAATTCCGCGTCCGATAGTCGTCTCGAGGGTCCTTCTTTCCTAACCTCCTTCGCCGGCGAAGCTCTCAGTGTAATCGTTCTGATTGGGAAGACTGTGTTCTCTTTATTCCCTTGTTCCTTTACCCCACCGTATGTTTTGGTTGTAGGATAGCTGCTACTCGAGAATTTCGTTCCAGAATATCCTGGTAAGTTTGCTTCCCTCCTCAGGATCTCCCGTTGTTCTACCATTTGCGCGTATCTCATCATCTCGGCTAATCCCACGGGATTGCAGAATTCCGTTTCTACCTTAATCCACGGTAACAACCCTCCCATGAATGTTTCTTCCACGATCTTCTCCGGAATATCCGATAATGGGGCCACCCATTTATCGAAGAGATTCCTATACTCCTCTACGCTTGACTTCTGTTGGATACGCAAGAACCGGCCATACAAGGAACCTTCGCGGGATGATCGGAATCGGATCAATAATCGCTCCTTTAAGTTTAACCAGCAGGTGAACTTGTCTCTCTCCTCCTGTGATCGGTACCAGTTGAGTGCGGGTCCTTCAAAGCTGATAGTGGCGACCGTCAGTTTTTCAGAATCCGTTAGTTTGTGTATTTGAAAGTACCTCTCTGCGCGGAACAGCCACGAGTCGGGGTCATCTCCATCGAATACCGGCATTTCTACTTTTTTGAATTTGTTTCAATCATTGCCATCCTCTTCGCCGTCTTCCTTCTTTTCTGCCGTCCCTTTTTTTGTTTCTCTATTTGCCGAACTTTCTCCCTCCACCGTTTTTCCCGTCCATGTTTCTTGTACTGACGAGTCGAGACCCTTTCCGCTTGCTAATACCCGTTCCTTGGCCATTGTTTCCATGAAGATCATCACCATCTGGTGAGTTTTCTCCACTTGAGCCTGCAAGTTTTCCATGTTCTGTGACATTACGGTAAGTTTTTCTTCCATCGCCGGAATTTTGTTGAGTTCTTGTTCGTGCGTATCTCTTCTCTCTTCGCTTCTGGTTTGAACCATGGTTTCCCTTTCTTTTTGGATCGATGGGTGCTCTGATACCAAATTGATGGAACCCGACCTTCCCAGTTTGCAATGGAAAAAGGATGCAATATAGGAAATATTGCTGCTAATGAAAAATACAGAAGAAAATAAAATGCTCTCCGTCGAAGACTCCTCTCTCCCTCCGCTGCCTTCCTATCTCTCAAGGAATAACAGTAGGATTCTTTACAACCAAAATTCTCTGCCCTCTCCCTTCCTTCTCGTCTCTATTTATATTTGCTCCCTCACTCCCCTACTATGGTCCCCCTTAGGGGATCGTGCGTCGACACTCCATTTCCTTGTGGTCCCCACCTGCAGTTGGTTACATAACCAACTCCTCGTCCTTTTTCTCTTTCCTGTTCTTTCTCCTACTATACTGGTGTATGATGGGTGGTCTAACAGATCTCAGGGCTGTGTCTGGCTGTTTTCAACTGAGACTGGAGACAGGAAATGTTTTCCTGGGGTTCTCATGGTGATCTCAAGCCAATTCCGGCTGAGATCATTAAAAAATTAAGTGATCAGTGAATTGTATTCCAAGTGTTAAGACATGAAAAGACTTAAATTTTGGCAAGTACGAGGTGAAAGCTCAGAATTAAGAGGTGAAAGGTGAATAGGTATTATGAAATTAGGTATCTCAAAGTGGTTAAGTCGAGGGTTTTATAAAAAGGGAAGATTAGAGGTGAAGATTCATAAGTTATTTATATCTTTTAGAATTCTCAGAAAGTTTAGTTAAGGTATTCAGCTGCTGAAGGAAGGAAGAGTTTACACGACGAATGAACTTCAAGGACTGTGAGTGATTTTTCAAAGAAGAAGAGAAGTTTTCCAAGGTTCTTTCCTTAGAATTGAATCATGTTACTTTGCAGCATAGTAGAAAGCATGCTGTCGTTTTATACATGTTTATCAGCATGTATTATGAAGGAAGATTTAATGTTATGTTTCAAGAAAAGTACATGTTTTAGGTGATTGCATTGTATGTTATGTAAAAAACATATTTATGATTTTGTGATTTGAAAGAAAGGTTATGTTTAATTCAAGTTTTCAAATATGTTTTCCAGGAGTCAATGCCCTATGTTCCATGCTACCCTCTTTAGCCAGTTATGTGCACATGGTGGTACTCTGATGTAGTGGCTGACAAGCCTATGTTCTTTGTACATCAGGAAGGTGCAAATCTTTGTGTCCATGAGGAGAATGATACAGTTAGGACTGTAACCGATGTTAAGAGGAGGAAGTCTTTTGATGTATGGTGTATGTCCATATGTTTCATGCCAAGAACGGGTTATAGATGATTGTTAAAATTAAGTTTATGCTATGAATTTCATATGTTGAAAGTAATAAGTTTCTTGAGTAAAATGTTGTGCAATGGTTTATGATTTGTATGAAATGAGGCGTTGAGCCTATGTTAAAATGAAAATGTTTTATTGATTGTATTTACCAAAAAAAGTTTTCAAAAGTATCACTCACTAAGTCATCGATTTACATTTTAAGTTTCCCCTTCCCCAATTGGTGAGGCTGTTGGGTTTGAAGGTGAGCAAGCTGGGCTTGAAGGTTGAAGGCTATGAAGGCATTTAGAATTTCTTTGTTAAGCTTTTGTATTAAGAACTTGTATCTTGTACTGTTGTAGAAACTCTTGACTTAAAGTTAATATTAGTTATGGCTGGTTGCATTACTAAAGTTGTTGCGGTTTTGCTTTTACTGTTAAGTTTGCATTGTATTTGTTTAAGGTTCAAAGTTTTTAAGTCGCATTTTGTTCCGCACGGGCACGACAAGTTAACGACGCGTGTGGGACGGGGCGTGACAATTGCATCTTCTAAGGCTTTCCATTTCTTTGTTCGATACTTGATGATTTTACATGGCTAAGTCATGACATGATGCCCAACTAATATCACTTGTTAAGGATAACAAACCACCATATATCTCTACAATTGTATAATATTATTTACGTTGAACGTGAACTCTCCTGGCTTTACCCTTGGTTTCGTCTAAAATGTCTCATACTATCAATGATAATTGTTTTCTCTTACATATTTATGATCATCCCCTTATCTAGCCAATGTGAAACGTTGATCGCATTTCCAACACTAACATGCATGCATAATAAAACCTAACATATAATTTGGCATAAGATATCATAAAAAGCCGTGAATCCCTTAATGATTCACTTTTTTTGTGCACACTCATACATTACACTAATCACTAATGTGAAAGTATATTGTGACTTTGTTGTTTGTATGAAGCTCTTGTCTATCTCAAATCCAATGCTTACATATAAAAAATTGTAAACTAAAGTGAAAAGAAAGTTTTAAGTTGAAATCTTAGTCGAGTGTTAAAATTTTGGGAAAATACGTGCACAAATTAAGAGTTAAACAAAAAATTAAGCGAACAAAAAATAAAATGCATGATCCAAAAGTAAACCCTAACTTTGTTTTTCAAAACTCCCAACAATATATGTATATTAAAAAAATAAAACGCAATCCATATTAAAAAAAAAAGGAGAATTATTGAATAAGACTATTTCTACAAAAAAAATATAATCACTAGAAAAGCAAATTGTTTGAGTAAAAAGACTGCACCAAATACCCTGCACTTCATAACTCAACTCAGCACCTAAAACACAAACTTGGTGGACAAAATAACTTTGCACTCCAAGCAACTCCACATATATATAAGCTCCACACGTCAAACATATGAGTTCCTTCAGAATTCAACTCAGCGCATCAAAAAGACCCTTAAGGAACGAGGAAAAGTAAGAATTTCCAAGGGTGGTTTTAGAAGGTCATATGAGCCTACTTCGTGAAACCCACTCAAAAAGGTGAGGATAGTATTTTCTCAAACATTCACATGCATATTTCTCAGTTCTTCCCAGTTACCATTTACTTTTTCACCTCGCAAAAGTTAGGCAGATGGACGTGGAGCAAGTCAGCAGTGTCCCAATCAGTATAATAAAATCATGTTCATAAAGAACCTTATGCAAGTTCTATCTACGGTTTAATAATTTTCCTCGTTGAGACTAACGTTTGGGTTTCTCTCATCCAGGACTGTTAAAACATGCGCGATGAGGAAGGAATAACTGAATACGTATAAAACGACATTTTCTAATATCAGCAATTCGCATGGGTAATACCTAACCTATAGTTAGTGGTATGAGAAGCAAAAATTGAATGGTGTAGACCTGTTTGCTCCAAAACCATGAATGAGTATCAATGCAGGGCCATCGTCTCCCGAACATTGGTAGCGAATAGAGTAACCCCTCCACTTCCAAATGCTGCAAGACAGGAAAAGTGGGCAATCAATTAATATTTTAGTATTTATCATCGATTGGTTAGATGAAAGAGAGACGAAAAATGGGGTACCTACCAGCTTCGAAGTGGGAGTTGGGAGCAGATACTGTCCGACGAGATCTGCAGACCTTGATCACCGAATTGAGAAGATGAGACGGTGGCATTTGGCTTAATCGGGGAAAATGCAGGGGATCTGAGACTGAGAGAAAAGGGATGGGTGGAAGTGAGAGAAGATGGTGTTGTCCCGGTGGTTAGCTTGGTGGAGGAGAAGGGCAGAGGGAGTTTGGAAAAGGGTAGTGTGAAAGAACAGATGGTGGGCATGACCATGATTCTACAGAGATGTTGAGGAGGAAGAGAAATGGAGGTGGATCATAGAGGAAGCCTTCGGGCATTTGAGTATGATCCATGGTGAAGAATGATGGTTGTGAAGACGTCGAGTTGCTCCTTTGTCAACCACCCAACTCTCATCCCCACTCCCACACGTGCCTCCCGCGTTTCTTCAACAAATGATTACACCATTCGAAATGGGGGGAAATAGCGATTCCACATATGCTAACATGTTGCATACGTCGCATAAACGCACTCCGCTCCTGAGTACCCTCCAGCCTGATATTATGCCCCACTTGCCCCAACCCAATCTAGTGAACGTACCTCGATGAAACGATGAACTTACCAAAAGGAAGAATGAAGCATTTGGGTTAAAGTGGTAGTTTCACAAAACGATGAAACAAGATGAAGACCAAAAGTTATTGGGTTTGTAACTTGGGGTTAATTTTAATTGTCTCTATACAATTATTCAAAAAAAATTGTGTATAAATTACATTTTTAATACGAAATTTGACCTTTGACATACGTCCATGTCAAATTACTATTTTGACTAAATAATGCACGTGTTAGGATTCTTTTGTTGCTCGCCACTCGCTAATGTAAAACTGGTTACATTTTTATTACCAATTTCTTGTAAGGTAGTGTAAGCATTAAAGACTATAAATGCATGGTGTATTCAATTGGGTTGAATCTAGTTTGGAATTTGTATTTTTAGAAAAGTAATTGTTATGGTAAAGTATGCACACCACTGTCATGGCCATGCTTGTAAAGAATGAATTCAAAATTATAGTGAATAAAAAAAAGTATTGGTAAAACGTAAAAAACATTTGTATGAAAGTAAAAAGATGTTGTATTTACCATAAATCTTAGCGTCAATCAATAAAGGTAGATAAAAAGCATCATTGCTATCTAGAATTCCTAAATTCTCAAATTGAGTTTTTGAAGCGATATTTTAGACAAAAAAGAAAAAAAAGAAAGTAGAGGAATAAGATGTAATTTAAGTAAGAAAATACTTATGGGCTATAGAAATGATAAAAAGAATAGGATAATAATAGATTTATAGTTAAAGAAAAAAAAAGAAAAAGAGAAAGAAAGAAAAGAAAAATCCATTTGGTAAAACATTAATTAGGAAGTAAGAAAAATGAAAAGAAGAAATTGAATGAAGTATGAAGGAAGGCGTAGGAGTAGGAGCCAGGTCGGATTGAGTTAAGGTTGCTTTTGTTTATTTTGATGTGAAGTTATAGAATAGAAATAAACAAATGATATAATTCGGGAAACAGATGCAGCAGTAATGATTGTTAACAACAAAGAAGAAATAATGTGGTTTATTGAGCAACCCTTTCTTAGCCTTTTGCCCTAATCTAAAATATAATAAACTAAAAATCATCTTTATACACTTCAGTTCCAGCCTCTGCCTCTGCCTCTGCCTCTGCCTCTGCCTCTGCGCTGCACTGTGTGCTTTCGCGGCGAGGCGAGGGGACACCACCGCCCATTTTCTTCTCTGTTTCATCTTCAAAAATACCCTCACACAATTCACAATTCACAATTCACAATTCACAATTCACAATTCACAATTCACAATTCACAATTCACATTCACAATTCACAATTCACAATTCACAATTCAAACCCATTTCTCTCTTTCAATGGATCCTCAGTCCACCCAGCTTCAGCAAGCACAGCTTGCAGCTATTCTTGGTCCTGACCTTGCCCCTTTTGAAACCCTCTCTCTCATCTTATGTCCTCCTCTAACGAGCAACGATCCCAGGCTGAACTCGTCTTCAATTTATGCAAGCAGACCGATCCTGATTCTCTATCTCTTAAGCTTGCACATCTCCTTCAGTTCTCTCCTCAACCCGAGGCCCGTGCCATGGCTGCTGTTCTCCTCCGTAAGCAGCTAACTCGCGATGATTCATATCTCTGGCCTCGCCTCAATCCTTCCTCTCAGTCTTCCCTTAAATCTATACTCTTGTCCTGTATTCAACGTGAGGACTCCAAATCTATATCTAAGAAACTGTGTGATACGGTTTCCGAGCTGGCTTCTGGAATTTTGCCGGATAATGGATGGCCGGAATTGTTGCCTTTCATGTTTCAGTGTGTATCCTCGGATTCACCCAAGTTGCAAGAATCGGCTTTCTTGATCTTCGCCCAACTTTCGCATTATATTGGGGATACGCTGGTGCCTCACATTAAGCACTTGCACGGTGTGTTTTTGCAGTGCTTGACGTCAACCACATCGAGCACCGATGTGAAGATTGCGGCTTTGAATGCAGTTATTAGCTTCATACAGTGCTTGTCCAACTCTGCTGATCGCGATAGGTTTCAGGATTTGCTGCCGCCCATGATGCGGACACTGATGGAGGCTTTGAATAATGGGCAGGAGGCAACAGCGCAGGAGGCACTTGAATTGTTGATTGAATTGGCTGGGACAGAGCCGAGGTTTTTGAGGCGGCAATTAGTAGATGTAGTGGGGTCGATGTTGCAAATTGCAGAAGCTGAGTCGTTGGACGAAGGAACGAGACATTTGGCGATTGAATTTGTGATCACTCTTGCAGAAGCCAGAGAGCGGGCACCCGGAATGATGAGAAAGATGCCACAGTTTATATCCAGGTTGTTCGCCATATTGATGAAATTGCTCTTGGATATTGAAGATGACCCGGCATGGCACGCTGCTGAGAACGAAGATGAAGATGCTGGTGAGACCAGTAACTACAGTGTTGGGCAGGAGTGTTTGGATAGACTTGCAATTTCTCTGGGTGGCAATACAATTGTCCCTGTTGCTTCTGAGCTGTTTCCAGCTTACTTAGCTACTCCAGAGTGGCAGAATCGCCATGCCGCACTGATAGCAATGGCTCAAATTGCGGAAGGCTGTTCAAAGGTGTAAAAGCTAGACGAAATTCCACCTTTTTTTTTGTAACTTTTCCGAATCAAACATTTCAGCGAGAAAATAGTTTTTGAATTCAACTGTGAATTCGTTTTATTGCTTTCTAAATTTCTTTGGGTGGAGTGAATTATTTTTAGTTTTGGATTGGGCGGCTGTTGAGCAACATGATTGTTGATCCCTAGATACTTTTTATTGACTTATAATTTCAACTTTTAGAGCGTTCTGCAAGTTGCTTACAGTTACAGTAAGCTCAAGACTATAAGTCTTAGAAATTTCACCTTTGCAGCAAACGTGCCAGGTAGTTATGGTTATTCTGTTTTCCTTTATGTTAGGTTACAGCGGGATGCTGATAGTCGTACCAGTAACTTGAAATTACTTACTGATTTAGCTCTGAATTTCTGATCAAGTTAGGTTGCAATTTGGATGCTGATAGTAAAGCATGTCATTTAATTTGAACTTGAGGGTATTCATAAATAGAGTTTGGTTCCCTTTACCAACAACTTATTTATTCTTATATTTTATTTTAATGGAATTGTACAAACATTCTCACGAATCATGATTAATAGGTTTGGTGTGAAGGTTATATATATTTAACTCGCACACTTTCTAAATTTGTTTTTTTTGGATAAGAAACACTATATCTAAATTTGGACTACATTTCCTGAATTTTTCATGTTCTTCACTTCTTTTTGGCAGGTTATGATAAAAAATTTAGAACAAGTAGTGGCAATGGTCTTGAACTCATTTCAAGATCCACACCCTCGTGTAAGGTGGGCAGCTATTAATGCAATTGGGCAGTTATCTACAGACTTGGGTCCAGATCTACAAGTTCAATACCATCAGCAGGTGCTCCCTGCACTTGCTACAGCAATGGATGATTTCCAGAATCCTCGAGTACAGGTCAGTCAAAGCTATTAACTTCTGCAATAGATTTTTATTTGTTGTCATCATGGTGATCTTCTGGTGATGCTTTGAATTAGTAGACCCTTTGTCCCTATTGCTATCTTGAAAACGGGAATCTCATGTTTTGGATTTCCTTTGTCTCACAATTTTGTCAAAATATATCTGTACTTGAAGCTAAACATGACTTTGGAAAATTTCAAATATGGTTTCAATCAATGTTTCATAACTTTTACTTAGATAGTTAGGGAATGAAGGAATTTCTTTCCTTGTATATAATCAAGTACGTCTTCGCTTTGGGAGACTTCTCTAGGTTCTAATCAGTATTTTCTTGAATGCTTTTTTAGCCTCAAAGGAGTCCTTTTTAGATGTAGAAAGTTGTAAAAATAGCAGTTGCTTCTCTTGGAAATAAGAGAATAGTTGAGTGTTATAGCCTCAAGGGTATTTTTGTAATTTATCGTACACTAGTTTTAAAATCTTGTTTGTTAGAGCATATTGTAGCCTATTCCTTGGCAAGAGATGGATATGTGCCAAGAGATTGTCTGGGACAGCCCTTGTGGAGGTGTTCAGTACTCCAAAATTGAGGAAGTTGATTGTGTAATGAACATCGTGATTGTTTCTGCCACTGAGCGAAGTCCTCTAGTTCTGATAGTGAAAGCAAAATGGGAAGCCTTTCCCGGTGTGTGAACATTGTAAGAAACCGTGGAATACGAAAGAAAATTCTTGGAAGTTACATGGCCGACCACTAAATGGTAAAGAAACGTTCGCCAAATAACGAGCATAATTTTGGTAGGGCGTTTATGAGTGAATCTGCTAAAATTTCACAGCCCTCAATCCCTGCAGGGAATCAAGGTGATTTTGGTACTCTTCTTTTGGAGCCATTGCACAATCAAGTAACTCTCAATCCTTCAGTCTTATCAGCATCATTGGAAGAAACCCTGGATGCTTGATTAAGGTGCTACGGACCATTTAACTGGATCCTCTAAACGTTTTATATCATAGTTTGTCTGTGCTGGCAATGAAAAAATTAGGATTGCAGATGGGTCCTTTGCTCCTATTGAGGGCAAGGGTCATATTTCCCCTTTTGATGGTCTTACTTTACAGAATGTGCTATGTGTGCCTAAGATATCTTACAATTTATTGTCTATTAGTAAGATAACCAGGGATCTACATTGTTAAGCTATCTTCTCACCTAATACTTTTTCTTTTCAAGACTTGAGCTCGGGAAGATGATTGGCACTACCCGACATAGTAGGGGACTATTTCCTTGACGATGATGCTCCCTCTAGAGATTGTTATAGGACTAGTTATTGGCATCTTATTTTTCAACTTTTGAAAAAGATTGTATGTTGTGGCACTTTCATCTTTGCCACCCAAATTTTCAATATATGAAATATCTATTTCCTCATTTATTTTCTAGAGTTGATGCCACTTCTCTGTCTTGTGATGTGTGTATTCATGCAAAACAACATAGAGTCTTGTTTTTGTTCCAGCCCTACAAACCTACTCAACCTTTTACCCTCATTCATTGTGATGTTTGGGGACCCTCGCGGATCACTACTGCTTCGGGAAAACGTTGGTTTGTGACCTTTATTGATGATTATACCCGTCTCACATGGGTCTTTCTCCTCACTGATAAATTTAAGGTCTCATCTTCTTCAACAATTTTACACAACCATTGAGACAACACCAAAATTGCTATTCTCCATAGCAATAACAATCATGAGTTCCTGAATAATACCCTTCATGAATTTCTGTTCTCTAAAGGGATTCTTCACCAAAGTTCCTGTGCCTATACTCCTCAATAGGACGGGATGGCTGAATGAAAAAGCTGTCATCTCCTTGAGGTTGCTTGCTCTCTCATCATGTCTACTTCTCTTCCCTCCTACTTACAAAAATGCAATTTTCACTGCGGCTCATCATATCAAGAGAGTGTTGTCTCGCGTCCTCCACCTCCAAATGCCTCTTGAATGTCTCAAGGAGTCTTACCTTGCCACACGGCTTATTCTTGATGTTTCTCTTTGTGTGTTCGGGTGCACTGCCTTTGTTCATAGTCATGGCCCTACCCATACTAAGTTTTCTCTTTGTCTCAGTCATGTGTTTTCATGAAGCATCCTTTGCACCAAAGAGGTTATAAGTGTTACCATCTTCCTTCTCAAAAGTATTTTGTGTCCATGGATGCCATCTTCCTTGAGGACAAACCATTCTTTCTTGTGAGCCCTCTTCCGAGGGTGTGAGTGAAGAGGCTAACTAACTTAGTTCCTTTAACTCCCACCAAGCCTTCTGAACCCATCCTCCATGACACCGTTCTACCCACTGACCAAGTCCCTTGGATAATTTACTACAGGAAGAATCTTAGAAAGAAGATGGTGCACCCTACTGCTCTGTCGGCTTTAGCCCATGAATCTAAACCAACACAAACTCAAGATACTACTAAACTTAATAATAATAACTTGTTGAGAATGATGTTTTTGATGAGGTTCAAGAGGACATGACTAATATGATAAATCCAAAAGTGCCAGAAATGATGAAACTCTAACAAAACAACAAGTGTGTGAGACTAGCTTGGATGGCTCAGACAAACTGGGGCGTTACGATCTCTTACTTGTCATGCCCATTGCCTTGAAAAATAGTACTAGGTCCTGAACGAGGAACTCTATGTGTAATTACATGTCTTACAGTAATCTATCGCCTAAGTTCAATGCGTTTATTGCAAATCTCAATATTGCAAGAGTACAAAAGAACACAAATGAAGCTATGGAGAGTCCTGAGTGGAAGGCTGTTGTCATGGAAGAAACGGAAGCGCTTGAGAAGAATAAGACATGGGGTCCTTGCACTCTTCCTTAAGGGTAAAAGACAATGGGATGCAAATGGATATCAGATGAGACCTTAGATAGGTATAAGGCTAGGCTTGTTGCAAAAGGGTTTACTCAGAATTATGGGGTAGATTATTCAAAGACTTTTTCTTCTGTGGAAAAATTAAACACAATAAGGGTCCTTCTGTCTGTTGTAGTCTTGACAGATTTACCTTTCCATCAACTTGATGTAAAAAATGCTTTCCTAAATGATGATTTGGAAGAAGAAGTGTACATGAGTTCTCATCTAGGTTTTGAAGTTCAATTTGACCACTAAGTTTGTAAGCTTAAAAAATTTCTTTGAGATCTGAAACAATCTCCCAAGGTGTGGTTCAATAGATTTACCACCTTTGTTAAATCTCAAGCCTTTACTTAGGAACATTTTGATTACACACTGTTTACAAAAAGGCTCGAATTTGGAAAAATGGTTGTGTTGATTGTGTATGTCAATGACATTGTCCTATTAGGAGATTATATTGCTGAGATACCAGGTTGAAAAAGAAGATGGGTGATGAGTTTGAAATCAAAGACCTAGGGAACCTGACACACTTCCTTGGGATGGAGGTGGCAAGATCAAAGGAAGGAATCTTTGTTTCACAAAGGAAGTATACTATTGACTTGTTAAAAGAAACAAATAACAAATATGACTGGATGCAAACTTGCTGGTACCCCTATGGAATTCAATGTGAAACTAGGAAATTCTGTTGACAAAGTTTCTGTTGATGAAGATAAGTATCGGTGTTAAGTGGGAAAGTTGATTTATCTATCACATACTAGACCAAATATCTCTTATGCAGTTAGTACTGTGAGTCAATTATGCAGGTACCCTACAAAGAACACATGGTAGCTATGAATCGTATTCTGAGGTATTTGAAAATTACTCCAGATAAAGGTTTGATGTTCAGAAAAACTGATAGAAAATTTATTGAGACTTATACCGACTCTAATTGGGCATAATCAGTTACTGATAGAAAATCCACTTTGGGATATTGTACCTTTGTGTGGGGTTATCTTGTGAATTGAAGGAGTAAGAAGCAGGGTGTTGTTGCTTGGAGTAGTGCTAAAGCTGAATACAAAGCTATGAGTTTGAGAATTTGTGAAGAGATCTGGGTGCAGAAAGTTTTGTCTAATCTTCCCCCAGAATGTAAGTTACCTATGAAGTTCTTCTATGATAATAAAGCTGCTAGAAGCATAGCCAATAACCCAAATCTTCATGACAAAACAAAACATGTGGAGATTGACAAGACATTTTAATAAAGGAGGACCTTGACAATGGCAGGATCTGTATTCCACACATTTCATCCAGTCAACAAATTGTTGATGTTCTCACCAAAGGAATACTCATGCAAAGCTTTGACTCTTGTGTTAACAAGTTGGGTCTAATTGATATCTACACTCCTACTTGAGGGGGAGTGTTGGAAATTAGGGGTTAGTTGAATGTTTATAACCTCAAGGGTATTTTGTAATTTGTTGTACCTTGGGTTTATGTCCTTGTTTGCTAGGGCTTATTGTAGCCCCTATATAATCTTCCCCTTTGTAGTTTTTAGATTATTGGAAAATAATAAGAAAGGTTTATATCGTGGTTTTTTTCTCCTTGTACTAGGGTTTTCCATATACACTTTGTGTTTTGTCTTTTTCCTTTTCAATAGTTTTAAAAGATTCTTATGTGTTGCAAACGAGAATTTCTCACCATGAATGTAGGAAGCCTTGCAACAATTCCTAGATCTATTTTGTTTTACTGTGTTATGGTTTTTGCAACTTTTTTTGTGTTATTTTTAAGGATGGCGATTCCATGTTTTAATCTTCATAGGGTGTTTTCCCTTGGCCACTGATTTGGGATGGTTCTTTTATTTTTGCCTTTTTTTCTTTTTTTTGGTGTCTGTGCAGGCTCATGCTGCATCTGCAGTTCTCAACTTCAGTGAGAACTGTACTCCCGACATCTTGACACCTTATTTAGATGGGATAGTAGGCAAATTGCTTTTACTTTTACAGGTATGTTGATAAGGAAATTCGTTTGCATTATACAGTTGCATTGCTATGTAGCTGCTCCCTTAGCAAAACATATTTATCTAAATTTTTCAGAACGGGAAGCAAATGGTGCAAGAGGGGGCCTTGACTGCTTTGGCTTCAGTTGCTGATTCATCTCAGGTATCATCATTTTAAGATACATCACTTAAATTTCCCGTTTTCTAGTAGTTGAGGTTACCGTATAATTGGTTTCTCTAGGAGTATTTCCAAAAATATTATGACGCTGTCATGCCATACCTGAAAGCAATCTTAGTTAATGCCACTGATAAGACCAAACGCATGCTTCGTGCCAAATCCATGGAGTGCATCAGTTTGGTCGGGATGGCAGTTGGAAAGGAGAAGTTCAGGGATGACGCCAAGCAGGTACTGACCTTTGCCTGATTTTTCAAGATTAACTTCCTCTTCTCTCCAATTAGAATTTTCTTTTTTCTAAAATTGATAAAATAGTTGGGCAAGGACATTAAATTTTGTGAAATTGATTTCACTTAATTGTTTGGATCATCGTCCAATGCCCTTTTTGTGGAAAAACGAAAGGGGATAAAGATGAGCTGTCTACCATTACTCTAGTTGTGTGATTCTGTTGTCATCGAAACAAGCTTTATTTGTCTTTGAGAACGGACTCTGTATTTCTTTTACCTTTCTTTTTCTTTTTCTTTTTGCTTCTGACAAAAAAAATAATCTTTCTGTAGCCCTTTTCCTCTTCTACTTCTAACAGTTGGACACTACTAGTCCAATTGATGTATCTTAACTGCAGTCTGTTAAAAGAAGGAATTGGAATGGTTTTGGTGCTACCACTCTTTCGCACTTTCAGTATGTGATCTAGCCTGCTTGTCTCTTTGCAAGGTTATGGAAGTGCTGATGTCATTGCAAGGATCTCAGATGGAGGCAGATGATCCAACTACAAGTTACATGTTACAAGTATGTTTTAGAATGGAAATTAAATACTCTCTTATTAAGGAAAACAATTATCATGATTAATGCTAAAAATATCTTGTAGGCATGGGCACGGCTTTGCAAGTGTTTGGGACAAGATTTCCTCCCTTATATGAGTGTGGTCATGCCTCCTTTGCTTCAGTCTGCCCAGCTTAAACCTGATGTAACCATAACATCTGCTGATTCTGATAATGATATCGAGGACTCCGATGATGATAGGTTTGAAACTTGGTTCACGTTCATTTAGTACTTCATTTCATTAAACAAAGAGGTTATGAATATCGAGGAGCACTTCTTTGTGTAAAATTTTGTTTATATTCCATTTCACCCCTTTCCTTCATTCCTTGAAGGTATATCATTATCAAAAAATATTTTGCATCAGGACGGTTGGCAAGCTAGTTTATAGTCTACTGTACTGCTATTTTGATCTGTATTTGACTGATAGTTGATGCCCTGGTGTCTGGTGATGTTCAACGTGTTTGCAGCATGGAAACAATTACTCTTGGAGACAAAAGAATAGGAATCAAGACTAGCGTTCTCGAAGAAAAAGCTACAGCCTGTAACATGTTGTGTTGCTATGCAGATGAGTTGAAGGAAGGGTTTTTTCCATGGATTGATCAGGTATTTATTAAGGCATTTATTTGGGCTTATTTATAGAAATATGGAAAATCCTTCAAACGCGGGCGGGGGGAATGTCTTTTAGGATCGGTTATGTTAGTTCTTAATTATTCTATTTTCCCACGAGTAAAGCCTTTTTCCCCTCCCTAATGAAGAACAAAACCATGAGCCTATTACTCAAAAGATTCAAACTTTAAAATGGAGTTCAGCAAATTGCCAAATTAACAATAACAGAAATAGACAATGCAATAGTATATGTATATGTATGTATGTATGTATTGAACACAACAACTTTTCATGAAGTGAAAAGAGATTTGGGCTCAATGGAAGACTCCACAAGGGATTCAAATAAGAGAAAACACTAAAAAAGATCAAAAGAAATTGAGGATAACAATAGCTATAACAATAATGTCCAACGAAAGGGGCAATTGCATGGATTTATGAATGATATAAGAAAACGTTCCAAATGAAGCCAATATCTTGAAAAGAAAACCCCCAAATGTTTTTGAAAGTTAGCACCAAGGTGAGGTCTTCAAACGGGCTAATTCAATATGATCTATCCACAGAAGATGCTTGCTGTGAAACATTCTTTGATTATTTTCCATCCATAATTCTGGCAAGATAGCATTTGCCACATTAATTCATATCAGTTTGGCTTTAGAATTCAGAAAAAGACCTGTAAGAAGTTGAGTATAGTTTTTTAAAAACTACTAAATATGTTATTTTAAAAAAAAACGTATGCACTTGTAAAGAACCTGATGTATGGGAGAAACGGGAAAATAGTCTGGATGCTTGAGTTCTTTCATTCCATTTTCTGAAAAAAGTTGCTGTAAGATTAACTTTTTAAATAAAATTAAGCTTGAAAGAGGTATTACTTTATATTGTGCAGGTTGCCCCAACCTTAGTCCCTCTTCTTAAGTTTTACTTTCATGAAGAAGTCAGGAAAGCAGCTGTTTCAGGTGCAATACTGTGTGCCTTTGAACTCTTATCACAATTTCCTCTATCTAATTCTGGTTTTTTTCCCTCTCTTTTTCCTAGCGATGCCGGAGCTTATGCGGTCTGCAAAGTTAGCCGTTGAAAAGGGCTTGCTCAAGGGCGTAACGAGACCTATATAAAACAGCTGTCAGATTATATAGTTCCAGCCTTGGTTGAAGCTTTACATAAGGTAGGTCCTGCAGAAATTTTATGATTTCCTTTTACCAAAAGGAAGTCTTCTTCTAGTCTGTTAGTTTTTTAATCTTCAACTTTCACATTTGTGCAGGAGCATGATACAGAGATTTGTTCTAGTATGCTGGAGGCGTTAAATGAATGCTTACAGGTCTGACAAATACTAGTTTACTATCCTGATGATTTTGAAACTTTACTTGCAGCATGAAGAGTTTTCTGTTTTATTTTGTTACTATTATTATTTTTAATGAGAAATGGTGATTTCACAGATAAATGAAAACATTGATGTCTAAGTATTGATTATGTTAATATTTTTATATTTCTTGGAGAAATCGGTCCTTTAGGTTCTCTATAGGCTTAAGTGTCAAAGCTAGCATCACCATCGCATCCAGGGGTAGATAGATAGAAGAGGAGATTAAACTTAAAAGAAAGGAATAAAGATCTATCACTCTATTTGGTTATCCCACGGGTTTCAAAGTTTTTCTTATTTGTCACCCAAGCTAAAATGTTGGTGGATCGTTATTTTTTTAAATATTCTAGTTTCACAAATATATTGTTATTCTTGTTTGAGGCTGTTCTCCTACAATGTTTTGAAGATATTTTAACATCAACCATTCATTTGGCTTTTTTTGACACATAGTTTCACCATTATTCTCCTTTTCTGATTTTG
The DNA here is from genome assembly GCF_000004075.3 of Cucumis sativus. NCBI lineage: Eukaryota > Viridiplantae > Streptophyta > Magnoliopsida > Cucurbitales > Cucurbitaceae > Cucumis > Cucumis sativus. Next base: position 10,931,175 of record NC_026658.2, read on the forward strand.
GTTAGGTAGAGACTTCAAGTTTCCCTAACTTGGATTTTCAGTCATCCTCCCTCTTTTTTTGTGTAGTTGTTTGAGTTTTTTAAAAAGCACTCTCGGGTGCGCTCATAGACTCAAGGCCCAGGTTTGGCGCCTTGCCTTGAAAAGGCGAAGACAGCACAGATCTTTAGGCTCAAAGCCCTACACCTTGGGCCCTTTCATTATTTTTAAAAAGTAGTAATAATTAGAGATAACCCTTCTCCGTTAACTAAAGAGATCATGTCTACTGAGTCTATATGCAAAATTTCTTGTGGTTAGGGGTCTTTCTTCATATTTCCACTTCCATTATGCTTTCTCTACTTAAGTCCCGAAGACTATTGCATTTTGCTGTGCCTTGAGCTTTAAAAAACACCTATTCCTATTCAAGACAATTCTTCTTATGTATTGAAAAAAAATGTTCTATTCATGGAAATGTAATTATTGTTAATCACTTCCCATTTCAGATATCTGGATCACTTCTTGATGAAAGCCAAGTCAGGTCCATAGTTGATGAGATAAAACAGGTGATCACTGCCAGTTCCAGTAGAAAGAGAGAGAGAGCAGAGAGGGCCAAGGCGGAGGACTTTGATGCAGAGGAAGGAGAATTGATTAAAGAGGAAAATGAACAAGAGGAAGAAGTTTTTGATCAAGTAAGTTGTCTCATTCTGAACCTTTCTATGTTCATTTCAGAATAACTCCATTCTACATCTCACTCTCTTTCAAGTCCTTGTTTATTGATGAACTTTATCTTTGATACAGGTTGGTGAAATATTGGGAACTTTGATAAAAACATTCAAAGCATCTTTCTTGCCTTTCTTTCAAGAACTGTCTACATATCTAACGCCTATGTGGGTAAGTTCTGACATATTGGACAGACGTTTCTACTTTGTCATGGGAGTTTTGTTTCAATAATCTATATCTAATTGTTCAAATACATGTATGGGCTCTGTTTTGGCTGCTTAATGATCATAGATTCAATTAGATTTAACTGATTATTTCTCCCTCCAAGTAGTTTATGGGTCTCATGTTGCAAGTAATTTAAAGTTGTCAGTGATAATGTTAGACCATAACATGAGATAACTCATCTTCATTCCAATGAATACATTAGAGTTCAATATATAAAGGCATACATGGAAACCCCAAACTAAGAATAATTTTTTGGTTGATTGTTGATTAACATGTATGTTTTTAAATTCGTAAAATGGTTATAGCAAATATTCAGTCAATAATTTTGTTTTTTGAAATTGATTTTGGATTATGTGATCCAAATAGTGATAGTTTTGAAGACAACCTTTTTTTGTTTTTGATCCATCCAAATTTTGTATTTGAAAATTTAAAAGAGAGAATTACATAAAAGAAAATTAAAATGCTTTGCAACTTAAAATGATAATTATTCAAAATTTATAACATAAACATGTTCATGCATTAATTGATGATCTTATGGGTTATAAATGAAATACAATTTTGTTTTTTTTTTCCTCTTTTGTTGCATTCTTTATTTTCAAATTTTTGTTTGAACAAATACACCCTAACTACTATAGTTTATGTTAGAAATAGTGGGAAGGGTAGTTGAAATTTACTTTGCCCTAATTTTTTTGTTTTTTTAATTAGGCTCGTGTTGCCTATAAATATTTTCCCTTTGTACCTTTATTATTATCAGAAAATTATAAGAAATATCTATACCGTGTTTTTTCTTCTTGTACTAGGGTTTCACATAGACCTTGTGTCCTTTCTTTGTCTCTATTTTTCGATAGTTTATAGTAAGTCTTTTATCTTTTTGTGGTTATTTTATCTTTGGTTAAACTCTTTTGGACTGCAGGGGAAAGATAAGACGCCTGAAGAAAGAAGGATTGCAATTTGCATCTTTGATGATGTTGCAGAGCAGTGTCGTGAAGCAGCGCTGAAGTAAACTCTTTTTTTCATTATTTATTTGAAACCATGGTTTAAAAAAAAACTTATTGTTTTCTTGCTTCTTGTCATGGAACAGATATTATGATACATATCTTCCTTTTTTACTGGAAGCTTGCAATGATGAGAATCCCGACGTCAGACAGGTGTGCACTTACTAACAGTGTTAACTTTCTGGGATTAGTTATTTTCTTTGCCATTGAATTGTGGATTTTCAGGCTGCTGTGTATGGGCTTGGTGTCTGTGCAGAATTTGGTGGATCCGTGTTTAAACCACTTGTTGGAGGTAGCTTTATTTACGTTTATCAGAAAAAAGTATTTTTTGCAGAGTATCATTTTCTAATGAATTTTCACAGAGGCTCTGTCAAGATTAAATGTTGTATTGCGACATCCTAATGCTCGACAACCTGAAAATGTGATGGCATATGACAATGCTGTTTCTGCTTTGGGGAAGATTTGTCAATTTCATCGTGACAGTATTGATTCGGCTCAGGTAAGCTTTAATTTTTCGAAAAATTATTTGCCACTATAAGTTTAGGACCTCAACTTTGGCTATTTTCCGAGAGAATAGGCAATGCCCAGAACAAGAACTGAACGTCCACTTTTTCTTCTGAGTAAATGTACACAACTTGGATTATTTTAGGGATTCTCTTTTTCAGCTGCTTTATGCAGATAATATAATCTCATTTTTATCCTTTATTGGTACCCGTGCTCCAAGTAGGCTTATTTTAAACCATTCGAAGATTTTTACAGGACTCAATGGATACCTCACACTTGATTTTGGTCTCTTATTCATTATAAGTTGTGTATGGGTTTCACAGGTTGTTCCAGCGTGGTTAAACTGCTTACCAATAAAAGGTGATTTGGTTGAAGCAAAAATTGTGCACGACCAGCTTTGTTCTTTGGTGGAGAGGCAAGTTTATTCACTAATATCCTCTCCCCCGGCCCCATTATAGCATTTAGTTACCTTTTCTATAGTCCATCTGTTATGGCACTAAGTTAATTTTATATATACAGGTCGGATGTGGAACTTTTGGGCCCAAATAATCAATATCTTCCCAAAATAGCTGCAGTATTTGCCGAGGTCAGTTGGGGAACTATTATTTAATCAATTGATCAGACTTAACAGTGACCAATGGCCTTTTAAATTAAACCAACTCTGACTAGATCCATAGAGTGCTCCCATTTATCCACTCTATTCATTTCCTAAATATTTTAAGTCTCAAAACAATACACAGCATATATCTGACATATTGTGTCAAAGGAACGAATGTCAACAAGATCTAGTGGTTCTTATTCTAACATGCCTGCAAGAACATAGAAATGGGTGTTAGGATGGATAACGACAATTGTTTATAACATAAAAATGGGTGTTATTAGTCTCTTAAGTAATGAACGAATTTAGGGTGGTGTTTTCTGACCATTATATTTTAGATTGAGCCATTTATTTCCAATTCAATGAGTGGTTGGAAATGCTTTTTCAAAGTGAGAACTACCTTAAGTCGCATCCTTTGTTTGACTCTGCTGCATTCTTTATTGCATTATGATGATATTGTTGTATAGAGTGAATAGATCTAATAGTCAGAGCAATTTGAGAAATGTGGTTGGACAGTCGGTAGTGCTGAATCGAACCAAACACATGCTAATTTGGTTGCGCTTCATGTTTTTCTTTAATCCTACCCAAAGGACAGTTCAAGACCCTCAACAAATTAGTGAGTCCAAAATACAAAAGAATTCTTTATATTCTATGGAGCATACATAAGTATCCCTAATCTATTCTTAGTAAAATGACAATATAAAGGACAAAAGACGAAAGACTAATAAGCTTCTATGTGTAATTACGCATGTAAGTACTATAAAATAAATAATACGAGTGAATGCTTCGTGCATCCCTGTTTTTTCTTGAGGGGACTATTTACTTGTGCAGGTTCTATGTGCGGGAAAGGATTTAGCAACAGAGCAAACTGCAGGCCGAATGATAAATTTGTTGAGACAAATGCAACCGAATTTACCGCCTTCTACTTTACCCTCTACTTGGTCCTCCTTGCAGCCCTAGCAACAACTTGCTTTGCAGTCTATTATTTCATAATTTCATGAAGGTGACTCTGAATTTTGCTGCTGCTCGCGGGATGCACACTTCTTACGTTCTTGTCTGTGTGAAATATATTCGTCTCCATTCTTTGCCATAAATGCTCCAAAGCATGAGTTTTGTCTGGTCTCTTACAGAGACGTTGAAATTTGATGATGAGTGAAAGTCATTGTTGCTGCTGAAAAGAAATGTGTTAAAAAGAAAAAAGAAAAAGAAAAAAAAAAACTGTATATTTCATTGTTTAATTCTAAGCGGTTGGGTTCAGGTCTGAGGTCATTGTTGTTTCCCAGTTTCGGGTTTATGGGTTGCCACAGAGGTAATCCTTTTACAGTTTTGTTTTGGTCCAATTAATTAGTATCATTGTCATTATAAACTTTCGTTGCAGCTAAAGAATGTATCAAATGAATTTTGTTATTGCGTTTGCATGATTTGTTTTGAATTTTATTTCCAATTAGCAATGAAATTTGACGTCTTTTACCCAGCCTCTTATCTTTCAAAGCCAAATAACATCAATTAGTTATAAGATATTGTTTTGACAAAGTCTAATGATTGATTTATTAGTTTTACATATTTTTTAACCAAATCGAAAAGGAAATAGCACATGTTTGATCCATCCTAATTCCCAACATCGTGCTGCCACGAGTTTCTTGATTTTCCAAGGAAATAAAGTTGTTGACCACTCAGTAATTGGCCAAATCTCTCTTCACTTGGACGAATAGAGGAAAGCAACGCAGGCATTCATTTGGTGGTCTTATAATTAAATAAAATCAACATACATGCTGACATGACAAGAAGACGAAGACGAGGACACCACTAAGAACTAACAACGTAAAGACCTTCCACTTCCACATGCTGCCATTATAAAACCAATTCCATTTCTAAAATCTGCATTGGAGTCTGTAGATGGAGAGTTCAGTTGAAAAACAAGAGCATAGAGATGTTGCATTTAAATTAGTTGGGAAATGCATCAAGAAGAGATCTGGTAAACGCAGCTTTGTTGGTGTCAGGCAAAGACCTTCTGGGAAATGGGTAGCAGAGATCAAAGACGCAACTCATGATATCAGAATGTGGTTGGGAACCTTCAACACACCGGAGGAAGCTGCCAGAGCTTACGACGAAGCTGCCTGCCTCCTACGTGGCTCGAATGCTAGAACCAACTTCACTCTCGCTTCCAACTCCTCCTCTGCCCTCTCTTTCAAAATCAGAAACCTTCTCATTCATAAGATCACTTTGAAACGAAGTTCAATCACTGAAACTCATGCTCATGTTGCTCATTCTGAAACAAACCAAGAAATGCACATGTTTGACAATAATGCAGTCTGGAGCAGCTGCAATGGAGAAATTGAGGTGGGTTTTTGTCACTTCACCCATTCATGCTGCGATCTTCCTCTTGGGTTCAATTTTGATATGGATGAGTCTTTGTCTGCACTGAATGGAATCACTCAACATTTAGGAAATGCATATGATGATGCCTTTGACACACCTGCTGCTCACATTGATTATACCGATTTCTCTTCATTTTTCTTTGTACCAACCTGACCCCTCTACTTCTATTTTTCTATTGGAGTAAGGGAAGAATAATGACTCAATTGCATACTGTTTCTTCTCATTTTTCCATGGGCCAAAGGAAGGGATATTAATTCCATCAGCAATCTAATTTGACAGAGACTACAAATCTAGATATAAAGGATGGTTGACAACAAGCTATGAAAGTACGAAAAAAATCATTTCCTTTTGTGTGGATAGGAGAGTTAACTTGAAAAAAATGCTTTAATCTTTTTTATTTTTTAATTCTTGACTAGAGTCGATCATCAACCAGACTAATTTCAAAGTGAACAATAATTAAGTGTAACTTATGTTACACTCATACTTCCTTTCTCTTTACACAAAATAATCATTTGAAAAGAATTGTCACATGATATTTCTTTATAAGACACTTACATAGACTGTACGAAGATAGATGCCAACCCAACACCGTCTATGTTCTTTTCTTGCAAAAGATCGAAGGTGTGAAATTTCAGGCATGACAAGAAAGGGGTAAATGATTGGACCTGTGAGTGAATAAGTGAGAGTTTTGCTGGAGTCCTTCAAATTCAAGTGATGATGGCCCATCTAAAGCCAAGCACGTTGTGTTGTCGTCAAGCAAGCCAAACGATCTCTCCCTCAAAGATAAACAAACATGTACAACCTTTTCATATTAGAAAAAAAAAATGTACAAATTATCTATTATAATATTGATCCATCCACAATTCAAGACAATACAGAATTTCAGTCTAAACACTGGCGTAAATATTCCTGATTTCATACAAAGAGCCACAAAGATACAGAATCGAAATTTACTACAAGACAGCAGAATTGCTTATAGAAAGGAAAACGACAGGCTCTTCTTTCACTAGACAAGAAATTATGGGGATAAAAGCACCATGCACACTTAGTAATCTTCATGGTCGTCGTCGTCATCCGCACCTTCAGCACCAACTTCTTCATAGTCTTTCTCGAGAGCAGCCAGATCTTCACGAGCCTCTGAGAACTCCCCTTCTTCCATGCCCTCACCGACGTACCAGTGAACGAATGCTCTCTTCGCATACATCAAGTCAAATTTATGGTCGATGCGAGAGAACACCTCAGCTACTGCTGTATTATTGCTGATCATGCAAACAGCTCGTTGCACCAACGCTAAATCGCCACCAGGTACAACTGTTGGAGGCTGGTAGTTGATACCACATTTGAAGCCAGTTGGACACCTACAAAACAGATCCATTATCAAATTTTTGCTAGATTCCAAAATCAAATTATTGTTAAAATGACGATGCCTTTAAGGTCAAATTGCTTGTATCGGCCAAGATAACTTTTAACTTAAACCTAAACTAAGCTTGAAATTATGTGCTCTCACTATCATCGAATTCCTTGTGCTTTGTGACATGATATATAAATTTTTTATCTATGCAATATGCATTGGAAAGTGGAGGCAGAAAGAAAAGAGCCCCCAACTTTTGACATACAAAATTTATGTCGACTAGACTAACCAAGGAACATATATGTTCAATGCAGAATAAAACACAAGAAAACCTCTTCGTCATCTTCTGCATTGAAACAAATCCACAACTTGTTATATTTTCTTCTCTCGAAGGGTTGTTTTCCCCTGAGCTCTCACGGGTCTCTCTTTTCCAGTTTTTCCTTACAGAACTAAACCGTTCTCCTTTACTACGAGCTTCTGAATGATTATTTCAAGCGCATAGTAATTTCTACATTCCTGATCTATAATAATCCAAACATTTACAAGTCAACCTCGTTGCCCTACAAATTACTTCTTAAAAGCTACTACACGAAATAACTACCAAAAACAATGCACGAGGAAACTGAGAGTAGGACTTAATTTTCTTAAGCATTATAACTTCATCAAAATAAACAAGATAAATTTTTTCCACTTACCAGTCAACAAACTGCACGGTGCGCTTTGTCTTAATGGTAGCAACAGCAGCATTGACATCTTTGGGTACAACATCTCCTCGGTACATTAAGCAACAAGCCATATATTTTCCATGCCTAGGATCACATTTAGCCATCATGCTCGAAGGCTCAAAAACTGCATTTGTGATCTCAGGTACAGATAGCTGTTCGTGGTAAGCCTTCTCCGCTGAGATAACCGGAGCATATGAGGAGAGCATGAAATGAATTCGAGGATATGGTACAAGGTTCGTCTGGAACTCTGTTATGTCCACGTTGATGGCTCCATCAAATCTCAATGAAGTGGTCAAGGATGAAATAATTTGAGATATCAATCTATTCAAGTTGGTATATGTAGGCCTATCAATGTCAAGAGATCTCCTACAAATGTCGTATATAGCTTCATTGTCTAGAAGAACAGCAACATCCGTATGCTCAAGAAGAGAATGGGTAGAAAGAACGCTGTTGTAAGGCTCCACGACAGCAGTTGAAACCTGATCAAAGTTCAAAATTGTTCAGACAAGCAACAAGTTCGTAATTATTCCAGTATTGCCATTTCAGCGATTCTTCCTCTTAATGATAAACTGTTATGATTAATCTACATTTGAATTGTCAGTACCTGAGGGGATGGGTAGATCGTGAAACCGAGCTTTGATTTTTTCCCATAATCTACTGACAAGCGCTCTAACAACAACGAACCCAGACCAGAACCAGTGCCACCACCAACAGCATTAAAGACTAGAAATCCTTGTAACCCGGTGCAGTTATCAGCCAACTTCCTGACCCGGTCAAGACAGAGATCTACAATTTCCTTTCCAACTACAAAAAATAAAAGATACGTCAAACAGAGTGACCAAAAATGAAATGTCAACCAAGCATCCACAAAGCAACACATCCATCACCTGTGTAGTGTCCTCGAGCAAAATTATTGGCAGCATCTTCTTTTCCAGATATCAATTGCTCCGGATGAAAGAGCTGCCTGTAGGCTCCGGTTCTAACTTCATCAATCACCGTTGGTTCTAAATCAACAAATATAGCCCGAGGCACATGCTTTCCTGAGCCGGTCTCACTAAAGAATGTATTAAAAGCGTCGTGTGCAACACCTTCGGAGGTATCACTGGAAAAAAAAAAACAGAAATGCACATATAGGCATTTTAAAATGCAGTCAGATACGTGATATCGAACTTGTTTTCATTCCCAATGACAACAAAAAGGAAAGAAAGTAAATTAAAATGCAGAAGAGTAGAGAGAAATGAAGATGGAGAAAGCATTACCTAGGCATCATACCGTCAGGCTGAATGCCATGTTCAAGGCAATAGAGCTCCCAACAAGAATTGCCAACCTGAATTCCAGCCTGTCCAATGTGAATGCTTATGATCTCCCTCATGTTGGTCGGAGAAAGTGAAAAAAAAAATGGGGACGGCGATGGGAGGGTTGTAGGAAGAGAATGAAGGAAGAAAGGAAGGAAGGGCAGGGTCGGAGTTGGCGTCGTGGGGATTTAAGAGAAGAGGCTTTTAATGAGCAAAACAAAGAAAACCAAATTTGATAAGCAATTGGGATCCGCAATTCCAATTCCAAGCGAGGGAGCGAGGGAGCGCGCCAGCCTTTCTATGGGTCCCTCCCATCTTCTTATCTTATCCATCCTGACAATTTTACCCTTCACATCTATTGCACTTTTTTCGGGATCAACGGAGGGTATTTCTGACAAAACTCAGCGACCATCTCCATGTGATGTGTAACATATAATTCTCCTTCCATATAAGATATTAATTAATTCTCTTTCTTTTTTTTCTTTTCTTTTTTTAATTTAAACCTTTCAATTAACTCCTTTATTCAATTCTACAAACAAACTGTTAATTTTTATTATCTAATTTTAATTTACCAACATCAACTTAGTTCGATAACAATTAATTTTATTTAATACATTCAATAAATGGGTAGGAGGATTTCTGTATCTACATATGGTGTATTAAAATGAGAGAGAGAGAGAGAGAGAAGTGTGTAAGTAATGGTATTCACATGAGATGATTGACGTGTATGAATGGCACAGCTGTACTGAATGCTCAACTGCTACATGAGTTGTAATATTGATATCTTTGGGCTTCACTTGTTATCCTTTTATTATTATTTGTTAACACAAATTCTGTTACCCTTCCCTCCAATCATTCATTTGATAGCATAACAGAAGGATGCAACTAAGCCTGTGTTCTCATAGTTGGGGGTGGGCTCAACCTTTACATCTTCATAAATATATTATATTGTTTTATTCCAAACTTCAACCATCTAAGTCTCATTTTATGAAAAATACGTGAAAGTCACATTTTCATTTTTTACTTATCCATTGCTATGGGCACCCATCTTCGACCGTGCTCCTTGTTGTCATCAACTCTATTAAGAGCTCTCCCTTTCTTTGCTTTCAATTTTCGTTTGAAGCAATTTGATAGAACTTAAGAAATTACAGAATTATAGTATTTGTTGTTCCGTTTATAGGGTTTATTTTGATGTTAAAACAAATACTTCATTAGTGTTTTTTTACCTCCACGTACATTAAAATTAAATGATTGATTATATTGTTCAAGTTGTTGACTATATAAACTTTATAAAATGAAGCCTTACTTATTAAAATTCAAAATTTTGTAAATATTGTTAGAGTTGTAAAATTGTGGCCAATTAAAAACTTTGGATTTAAGTCTTTTTTTTAAAAAAAAAAGAAAAAAAATGAAAATCAATATTGTCGTTATTGGAATTTTCATAAGAGAAAGAGAAAGGAGAAGAGGTTTGAGGCTGAGGCGCGAAGCAAAAGGAAGATATAAAAAGAAGTTGGGCCCTTTATTTTCGGAGAAGGGAATCCACCACCTCCATCTCAACTCCCTCTGCTCTCACCAATGGCTGACGATAAGAAACCCAGCGTCTCCCCCGTTTGGCCCACCGTCAAGCCCTTTGTTAATGGCGGTGCCTCCGGTATGCTCGCCACCTGCGTCATTCAACCCATTGATATGGTCAAGGTACTCTACTTCCATCAAATGCCAATGCCCTTATCTTCAATTCCTGCTGGCTGCTTCTAATCTTTATCTACTGCTCCCTTTCTCTTAGGTCAGAATTCAACTTGGTCAAGGATCCGCTGGCCATGTCACAAGAACCATGCTTAAGGAGGAGGGTTTTGGTGCCTTTTACAAGGTTTCCATTTTTCATTCTGCTCAGCAAACAAATTATTTCCTTCCTTGTTTTTATGCTACTACCCCTCCCCTGTTTCCTTTCTTTCCTCATACCGAATTGTTGTATCTTTTGTTGAACTACGATGGTATTGCATTACTGTCTCCGATCATTGTGTTCTGCATATCTTTTCGATGTGTTCTACTGAATTATTTATTTGTTGCCACCATTGAGTGACTGATGATGTATTAACTGAGGAGCCACTTGAAAATTAAGTGGTTGTTTGACACATTTTCAGTATCTTGTAAATTAGGATATAGGCAAAGTTCATTTTCTAATGGATGAAGATTTGCTTGGATTTTTTTCCTTTCAAAATTTTCCGGTTCTCTAGTGCTCGACACTTAGTTTTGTGGATTATCTTTGTCTAAACTTCATTTTCCAACCAGGGGTTATCTGCTGGATTGCTCAGACAAGCTACATATACTACAGCAAGACTGGGATCTTTTAAGTGAGCGTGTTACAAATCTAGAATTGAACACCTTTGGATCATATTCATGAGGCTATGGTTTTACTTCCAACATTTGTTCTTCCTCATGTCTATGTAGTTTTTTTTAGAACTTTAAGAAAATTTGCATTTCTTAGTCCCTACATTTTAGGAATGATCAATTGGTTCCTATAGTTTGAAACATGACAATCTAGTTACTGTAGGATTAAATGTGGTTCTCAATTGCCCTCAAATTATTTTATCCAGTGGGTCCCATGAAAATGTCACATGATCTTATAGTTTATGTTAGTTAAGTTCGTAGGGGCCAAGTCATTTGTATTTGAGACTCATCATTAAGTCAAAACCACACAGATATAATGACCATCTAAGGCTACTGGAGTTAAATCGTCACATTCTGAACTACAAGGACCATGTAGAATCATTTCCTGGACTGTAGTGGCTAAATGTTTTTTTTTTTTTGGCTTGTATATTTGGTTGATCAAACCTCTGTTCTTCTCCATTTCCCTTCTAGGATATTGACAAACAAAGCAATTGAAGCCAACGAGGGAAAGCCCCTTCCACTATATCAGAAGGCCTTATGTGGGCTCACAGCCGGTGCTATTGGAGCATCTGTTGGTAGTCCAGCGGACTTAGCTCTTATTCGCATGCAAGCAGATGCAACTTTACCTGCTGCCCAGCGCCGAAATTATAAAAATGCCTTCCATGCACTTTATCGCATTCTTGCAGATGAGGGGGTTTTAGCTCTTTGGAAAGGTGCAGGCCCCACTATTGTAAGAGCAATGGGATTGAACATGGGAATGCTTGCTTCATATGATCAAAGTGTTGAGTTCTTCAAGGATAACCTTGGTTTTGGCGAAGCTGCTACGGTGTTGGGTAAGATTGTTTTTGATACTGTAAGTTGATGCCAATTGTAATGCCCCATGCGGTGTTGCACTAATTGCTAGGGTATTGCAATTTCATCGGCTCATTACTATCTCTTTCTTAGTAGTCATCTAGTCATTTCATATTCACGTGTGTATAATTTGACACTGTTGAAAATAATTAGTTTAACTAACTTAATCATAATCATTGTTGGTCAAGATTAGCTGCCATCTTTTCATTGAGGTTTCTATGTTATAGATAATTTTGACTTTTGAGAGAGGTCAAACTTTAAGTTTGATTAATAAACTCGCCCTTGGAGTTGTACTTTATTTCAATGAGAGGATCTAAATGTTTTTTTTCGTATTCCTGTATCGATTCAGTTCGTAGATACTAGATTTATGACTAGGTAAGCTTGTTATATTTGTTATCCACAGATATTCTTTTGCTGTTCTTACCGTAGAGAGTTGAATTTACCACACTTTTCTTCAGTATGAGCAGCTTAGCTTATATTGCTTAAGAGGCAAGTGGCCACTGAACGTTGAGTGGAATTGCTCAAAGTTTTCACTTATCGTTGGATTGTTATAAGTTCAATGAAAGTTCTTCCTTTGTCTTTCTCCTTCGTTCTTCTGTCTGTGTGTATTAAAATGGTGGTCTTTGGAAATGTTTCTATTGTGAGTCGCCTTCTCTCTGATTGTGATTCTTGCTAAATTTCTTTTATGATTTATTATTTATTGTTCTTCTTAGGTGCCAGTATGGTATCAGGATTCTTTGCTTCAGCGTGTAGTCTACCATTTGATTATGTGAAAACTCAAATTCAGAAAATGCAACCCGATGCTGAGGGAAAATTTCCCCACTCTGGCTCTTTGGATTGTGCCATGAAAACTCTCAAGGCAGGAGGGCCGTTAAAATTCTACACTGGATTTCCAGTGTATTGCGTGAGAATTGCCCCCCATGTCATGGTATATCTCTTTTCTCTGTCTGTCTGTCTGTGCACACACTACTTGGGTTATCATGGTGCCTATCGCTGTTGTAGCTGGGTATCTATCAATGGCGATACCACATTTAAGATAATTCACTGAATCAAATGTTGGACTTGATGATGCAGATGACTTGGATTTTCCTAAACCAGATTCAAAAGGTAGAAAAATCATACGGGTTATGAAGGACTGACCAAGATGATGGAGATCCTTTCCAAGTTTATTTCAGGCTTCAACAATTATGATTTTTTTTTCCTTGTGGTTCTTTGACCATGTTGTAATCTAACTTTCTTTGAATACGGAATTCCACGCTTGAGTTTAAAAGCGTTTTAATTATCTTTCTGTGCAAACATGGTTCAAAGGTGCAAGATTGATAGATAGAAAGAGGGTATCAAATTGCTTCTGAAATTTGAATGTACCAGATTCTCACTGGGAAGAAACATAGAATACATACATAATAAGCCTTGTAAAGAGTTCTTTAAAGGTTAAACTCTGTCCCAACCACAACATTCTCGTGGAGGCATTTGAATGATTAGAAATTAACGTATGGAGGATGCTCCTGATCTGCTAATGTAAATAGTTCATGTTTGCTTTGGCGATTTGACAATAAAATATTGGTAAGGTGTTTATTTTCAGGCTAAGACAATCACATCAGCATTTATAAGAAAGAATGTAGGTTCATTAGAGGAAATAATGAAATGGCAGACAATATACAATCAGAAAAGCAATGCGAAGAAGTTTAAAGGAAGAAGGAAAAAAAAAGAGCAGAAAGGGAAGCAAGGAAAGTAGGGTAAAAGAGAGGAGCATCCGAGGCAGGAGCAGGAGCAGGAGCAGCAGGCTGGGCACTGGTGGCAGCGAAGGCCAGCAGCAGCAGCACCAGGAACAGCTTCAACTTGATTGCCTCCATTGCTGAATGATACAGCTCTTGTCTTGTTGAATCCAATTGAATTGAAGAAGATGAAGAGTTGTTGGGGGCGTGAATTGGGAAGGAAGAAGAGACTATTTATGTATGAAAAATGCATTCAGGAACTCGAGAGGCTGAGACAGAGACAGGAACACAACAGGGTGGTTTTGGTTGGTTGCTTTTATCTTACCATACGCTAATTGATACAGCTAACTCTCAGTGGCTGTGGGTCCCCGTGTTTTGCTGTCTTTCTGTATTTTTCTCTCTCTCTTTTTTCTTTTCTTTTTTCTATGATTTTCTGTTTGAAAAAGACTTGTGTACGTCCCGATGATGCATCCATCTCATGTATTTTTCATCTCTTCACCACACAAATTTTATTTTTAAATTAATTTTTCATTTTATTTTTATACGGTGAAAGAGATGAGTACACATTACAGATGTACTTAATCATTCTTCTTTTTCGGTTTTACTTACAATTTCAATCCCTCCTTTTTTTTACCCTATTTTCTCAATGTTCTTGTATCACCCACTTCAATACATTACCAACAAAATTATTGTCGTCGTTTTTTATTACTACTGAGAAATTCAAATAACAAATCTCTTAGTTACGATAATAACATTTGAGCCAAACTCATTTAGTTACATTAAATTAATTAGAAACTTGGCAGTTGATTTTGTTATTTATTAAACAATTTTTTTTCTTTAAAAGTTCTGACGTAGTATTTAGGAAAACTAGAATGATAAAAGTTCTACTAGTGTGCACTGTCTTTGAATCGTAGTACCGTGCAATAGATTCAAGACATTTCAACTCTTAATTATTACATACCTTAGCAATCTTCATACAAATAAATGGAACTCAATAGAATAGATTTCATTTAAGAAACTTTGAAATGAATGGATCTTACATTTTTTAGAAAACTGGAGATGAATTTGAGTAAATTCTCAACTCTCGAGTAGTTGGATGGTAAGCATAGATCTGAACTATACTCAAGCTCAATCTAACTCTAATGGTCCATTTCACGTCGGTTTGGATTATAACTTTCATTGACTAAAAATATTCATTATGTTTTATAATGGCCGTTATGTGTAAAAAAATTGGATGTTATGTTATTAGGGAGAAATGCAGAAGAAACCAGAAAAGCATGGGAAGGGAATAAATGAAAAGGCAAAGGTCGCAAAGCTTCACCGCTATTTCTTTTATGGCTGTTTCACGGGTCACCTAAATACAGAAAGTTTCAGCTTTTAAATCAAGACATGGCTTATTCTTCTTACCTTCCCAAGGCAACAGAGAGCCAAAGCTGAAGCAAAGGTAAAGTCTATCAAAGTTATCAAAGGTGAAGAAAGTGAGGCAAAAAAGAAAACGTGTAAGGCCCATTAATTTACAGAGTTGGCAAACACAGATTTTCACTTTGGGTAGATCATAGCAAAGGCAGGTGGATGACAGGGGCAGGGAATTTTTTTAAAAAAAATCCAATGATTCCTTATGATCTGAAATTAAAATCTGGTAAGGATTAGAGGCAGCTAGCAATTCCAAACAGAATATTAATTGCAACTCGCAAGTGGGGGTTGGCCCAACTTAAAGCTTCATGTGGGACTTCACTTTCATAAGGCGGGTGTGGTGGGAAGCGCACAAAGGATTGTCATCCCCACTCACCTTTAAAATTTCAAAAGCTTAATCATTTATGATTCGAAAAAGAAAACAAAAGAAAAAGAAAAACAAACAAAAGGCCCTGTTGCATCAACAGAGCCACATTTCATTCATTGATTAACCATCCCCTCTTAGAGAGGAGTAAACTACAAATAAAATACAGTGCGCTTCACAAAAGCTTTGTTCCTTTCAAGCTTTTTAAGCATCTTTATCCCTTCCCAAGTCCAACACCATTAAACAAAATTAAAATTGTAAATTGAAGACCCAAAACTTCACACTATAGAAAGCTCGTATTTTACCTTTCTGCCCCAATCTCACAAGATCTAAAGGATGTGTATACAAAGGAGAGAAAAGAGAATGCATTAGCTTTTGAATGCATGTTGTTACAGGCATGAGATAGAGAATGGGAGAGAAAAACACTAGACAGAGAGTTTACATTGAAATAGTCCTCATGGGCAATTTTGGTTTCTACCAGGGCCCCCATAGTAAAAGTAATGGCCCCAATCCCCATTGCTGCCAGTTTGGACATCATAGCAGTTGGATTGCTCTGTAAAAGTCCCAATCCCTTTGGGAGCTTTCAGATTGTTGGAGCTGTCAACAACTTGAATGTTTCTGAAATAACTAGCCTTCCCAAACCCCTCTTCAGGAAAATGACCACTGCCCATTTGGGTTAAGGTGTGCAGTCCATCAGCCTCTGAATTCACAACCTCCCCTCCCCACTCAATCATGGAGGCACTATCAGCCAGGTACGAGAATAAGAAGGAAGGCCAATATCCCAACACATAGTCATTGCCAAACTGCATCCACCAGTGTCCCTCATTTGGATCCTACACCAAATAAGCAAATACTCATCACTATTATCAACGGCAAACAAACTATACTCAATATTACCTCGCTACTGAATTATGCCCGAGTTATATGTCAATCAAAATGGTTCTTTAAGCCACCCATGTGGGTTCTTCGTACTTAAAAAAAACTGTGTAGGGAGACATGACAAGAGAATCTTGCGATCTCAAACACCGGGATTTTTTTGTTCCTAACCCCTTTACTAAAAACCATATGTGTGGGTGGGTATTATTTTAAGTTTTACCACCTAATGTGAAGACCCCATCTCAGCAGGGCAATGTCCACAAATGATCACATGCACTTATCTTTGCACAGTCAGTCTCATTTGTCTTTTAGCATTTAACACAATAGTTGATGTTTCAAATTTTCTTTTCTGAGTTGTCCAAGTGAGGTTTGGCATTTACCTTCCAGATAAGTATACTGATATCATACTGGGAATTGCGAAACCCAGAAACAGGTGAGATGCTTGCCCCCATCGCTATATCACTGCTAACTTGAATAAACCCTGAACAGAGGAGGTTATAACAACCTGTAGCTTGATATGCATCACTCTGCAAATACAATCATCATCCCTACATCAATGGAATTGGACAAGATAAACTAAAAGATTAATGTCTTGTTTGATAACGGTTTTTGAAAATTGTTTTTGTTTCCTCCCAATTTCTTTGCTCTGATTTTCACTTCTCTTAAAGAAACCAGCACTTGGATTCTTGGTCAAATTTAAAAAACAACCAATTACTTATTTTTTTCTAGTTTTCAAAACTTGGCTAACAAAGAAACTCAAAGATTAGTTTTCAGAAACCAAACGGTTATCAAACGAAACCTAAACAATCTTGTGGAAGAGGCAAATGAATCTTACAGTCCAATAAGTGAAGAGTCGTGTGTTGTTATCACCATATAAGTCTGGGCTGACCTGATATCAAAGACAACCAATTATGGGATCCAACAATGGGAGGGAAAATAAATGGAATTGATAAACTTTTTGAATCAATTAGTTCACAGTACCTGCCAGCCAGCTTCAATACTATTGAGATCTTGACCAAAAGAACCTCCTAAAATCCATAACTGTGACAAGCTAAACTCATTAGGCTGCTGTATTTTGGGCTCCCAAACATTGATAGTTGCCTTGGCTCCATAAAACTTATCTCCTTCCACATAAGCTATTGCGTGCTAAGCAGCTCCGAAGGGAACACCACGATATCAGAACTACAGTAAAAAAAATTAAACAAAAATAAAAGACTGATTGTATTTAAAAGGGAGAAGAATTACCTGATGTCCACTTTGATTGATGAGATCAGGATCTGCAGACCTGGGTTGAGGAATGGTTCTGTGCCTTTTCTTTCCATATCTTTTGACAGAGCTTGCTCTTAGCACATCATCTTCCTTAGTTCTTCTAACAGGAATGGTGTTTTCTGGGCACCTTCCATTTGCATGCCACAGCTGATTGATGGGGTTTGATAGTTCTTTAGGTTTCTCAGACACCTTATTCTCATCAAATAGCCCTTCTGGGTGGTAAGTAGGCCTTGTCTGATACAAGGTCAAGTGGTAAAGAACTTCAGGACAGGTAGATGAAGAAATACTTGAAGTAGGTGCAAAATTGAGAAATAGTAGAAACCTGAATTTTGTGATCTTTAAGGAAAGGATGATCAAAAGCTGGCTGATTAGAAATGTGGACACAGTCGATTATATCCCCATCTGGACTCTGCTTGCACATCACAAACATACAATTGTAGAAAAAGAACAAGGGATAAAACAGTAGGTGAAAGTGAAATTTCTTTTCTCAAAAACTAAACTATCTAGTTGAAACTGGAAGCTGCGTAATACTCAGCTTACATTATTAAAAGCTCTTCCAAGTCTTCGGAATAGCAAAAAATTAAAAATATCTTTGAGAGGGACAAAGAGAGAACCTGGATTGTTTTCAATGGGGGTTTGTTCAAGCGCCTGAGGTGCTTCTGAACCTCCAGATTTTGCATTGAAGGAGATAATCGAGAAGCATGGGAGAGAGAGATCAGAAACCATAAAGAGAAAAGCAGTAGCAGAGCCCTCCCGGCCGTTCTTCTGTCAATCTGAGCAGGACCCATTTACAGGAAGCCGCCCAAATGAAAATTAGCTACACACAACAATCAGTCCACATACACAGATAAACCCACCCCTCAAATCTAAACCCCAATGCGATTCTGGTTCCACGTAAACAAAATGAAGAGATCCAACTAGAGACAGCGCCGGCCTCACTCAGACTTCAGTCACCAAGCCAAACTCGCTTTCTTTTGGTTGCAAATAATAAAAGAGAAAAACGGGGATCATTGGATACGGACGGTAAAAATGGCTTTTTTATATTATTATATCATCCTTTTAGAACTTTGATTGATTGCCCGATGACGAGATAGAGGAGAGAGAGAGATGGTGATGATGAAAGAGACTGAACCAAAGTTGTAGGAAATAGAACATGGGAAATTTTTGAGAAAAGGGTCTTTTAATTTTTCGATTTTTTTAGTCTTTTTTTTTTTTTATATATACAGAAAGCTTTGTATTTTGACGCTTGTCGTTTACAGAAATGAGTTGCTGTGGCCTCAGTCTCAACTCTCAACTCTCAACTTCCAAACTCTGTCTGTGTGAGTGTTTGTGTGTGTAGTTGAGATTGATTAATTAAGGTATGAGAGTGTGATTGGGAATATTACTAAATTTCACGGCACATAAAAAGGACTTAAAGAAAGAGGAATCCTATGCCAAACGTGAAGTTGAAACCACGTACCCATTGAACACAGTGCAGTATCTGTATAAAGTATGACTTTTATTTTCATTTTTAAATTGCCAAATACCATCTTACTACACTGCATCTCACTTTTCCTCTTCTTTTTTTTTTATTGCCTTTTTTGCAGCTCCAAAAGATTCCTCCTTTTTAGTTTTCTTCCCCATTCAACCACAATTTTTGCAACCTACTTTAACTTCTATATAAACACATGTATACTTTTTTATCTTATAATTTGAAGAGATCCACTGCTTCGCATATTGTTAAACCAAATATCTATATATATATAGCTTTTGTTTTTGTTTTTTAGTACAATTGACAATAAAGTCCACTTTCTGTGGCTTCACTCAACCTAAGCTTTCTAATCTCATCCATATAATAATTTTTTTCAAAAAGTAAAAATAGTTCAACTTTCACCTTTCTTCAAACCCATATCCCTCTTAAACACACTATTTTAGTTTAAGTCTCAATACTCATTTAAATTCATCTCAATTGATTTCGATGGCTTTGATTTTATTTTATGTTAACTATAAACTCTATAGATTTGTGGCTGAGTTTTCAATGATGTGTAGTAGTAACATTGTTACATTACCTTGATTTTTTTCAGTACACCTTAAATTATAATTATCGTCAGTTAACTGCTTTTTTTTGTAAGTGTCGAGAGTTGTATGTTGATATTCGAATGTATACACAATGGCATGGTACGTTCTCACCACTACACCAAATTCCACAATTGAAACATGGAAATAAATCTTTTTTTTCATCCTTGTTAAAAGAACCACACTTAGATTTATGAAGAGATACACCATTTGGCCAAAACTATGGCCATACTTTTCTAAAATCCCACATTGATTAATTAAAATGGGGAAAAAAGAAACATATACTTTAGTATTATATTACAATGAGAAATGAAGATGGACATTATGAAATAGAGATTTAGAAAAGGTTTCGCTTTTTACAATTGGTGGCCATGAGTATTAAAGTAGTGATTGATGGGCAGTCAAAATGCCACTCATCGCCAACTTTACAGATTCCCTAACCGAACCTTCCCACTTCAAAGTTACTTTTCCTTTTCATTTATTATTGATTCTTTTTGGTTTGATGTCAAATATAATATAATCTAAAACTTAGTTTGAACGAAAACTAAGTTCATTCAGCTTTCCAAACAATATTTAAATTGTTAATTTTGTCTCATGATTTAGAGAAAATTAGGATTTAATTCTTATAATTTATAAATAGAATTACTTGATAAAATACTCCTAAATAATCTCTATGGAAGCTTTTATCAAATCATGTAATCTATTTACGATGCTTTACCAGAAAACTTCATATTGCTCTCATTTTCTATTTGGCACATGAATTGAAAAGCTCAATATTATAAATTATAACTATACACCCTAAACACAAACTTTTTAATTTTCACATATTAATTTCAAACTTCTATTGCTTAATTCAACCCCTTGAACACCCCCCTAAATTCAAAGGCAACATAATTGGAGTTCAAAACAGAAATGGCCCCTAAAATCAAAAGCAAACATGTGGGATGTTTGGAATGTTTGTTCGCCGTGATTGGTGCTTTTTCCCGTATATACGTCATTACAGCTTCCTCAGTCCATAGTCAAACCTGCAAAGCCCAATCAAACAAACTCATCCCTCGTGGCTAATTGGCATCAAACACTTCTACTTACAGTCGAGGCATTCATTCCTTTAGAATCCAAGTAAAATATGTGCCGCCATCATTTTTCAAGTGATCCGTACACACAATCTCAGGTCAACCCTGACTTACTGACGAACCTCAACCAATGAAACCAGAAAGTGAAACAAATGTTCTACATCGAACAACAATGTAAGCTTAGTTCATTGAAAGTGAAACACACATTTCTGGCACGCTTCTCTCTTTTTCATTGTTACATTTCCTTTGCAGAAAAAAACCTATGTACAAACTTTTTCACCATGGATAGAAGACCAACGAGATGAGAAGCCCCAAGCCTTCATGTACTCACACTGCTGAAACTTGGAAGTGAGACACCCTAACACATGGACTGCATCCGAAATGGCAAAGACTCTTCGGATACCTTTCACACAAAACATGCTAAGAACTGTTTAGATGCACCGCCGGGTATCCATCCTTCATGTCAAAGAGTGAAGCCACCATTAAATTGCATCAAATGTTACGCTAAACTTAATGTTTTAAAATTTGAACAAAATGCCAGCAAAGAGATCAAAATCATGTTAAAGATTGGTAGATAATAGTAAGAGGTAGAAAATGACACAAGTTAGCATCAGAAAAGCATTTAAACAGCAAAAAGAATGATGGCTCGAAGCTGCCACACAAACCTTAGACAATATCCCAAATTTCTTATTTATTAGCCACTTTTGACTCAAGCTTACGTGAATTTGTTTCTAAAATTTACCTAAAAGACCACATAATATGAAAAATGTTGGTTTTACTAACAGAAATACTAAACTTTTTCACTTCTAAGTTATAACTAATGAGAAGCTTAATCACAACCCTAGCAGTATTTTTCTATGAAAGGATAAACATGAACAGAATAAGCACTCACTGAATCTCAATTAGGGGACATCTGCCTACCGATTGTAGGTAAGAACAAGCTTTTCTAGTTGGTTGGTACTCTCATGATGCATAATACCAACCGCATTACTGAATCAGTTTGGTTAGCAACAAGGAAATCCATTAAACTCAACTGTTGAAATCATCAAGCAAAGATGACACGTCCTTGTAATATCCATTTCTATAACACCCAAGTGTTGTATTTAGATGGTGAAGAGTCGGAGAGAATTTTAAACAAATTTAGAATTTTGCTTCAACAGTCTTCAAAGCTCATGTGGTCCATTCCTGCTTGCATTATATTTGAACCCAAATCCCCATTTTGCAAAGCCGATGTATTCCCCAAGCTCCATTAGGCCCGAAGTACCCTGAAACTCACATTCCGAGAACAAATCTTTTTGTAACTCACAGACTGCAAAATGTTGATTCATATTGTATTATAACACTATTTGTGATTTGTCTTCTCATTAGGTCCACATATTTAACCTGCGGATAAGAGGTCTCAAGTGTTGGGATAGGAAACAGCAGTCCTATATCTGATGGATATGCTTCTTGATGTTAAGATCTTGAAAGATCAAATACATAATAAAATTGTGCTTAATCCAACTTGGACATGGAAAGAGAGAAACAGGTAGACAAAAGTATAAGCAGAAGAATTGGAGACAGAAAAAAGAAATGTGTGAGAGATAATAAAACAAAGGAAAGCACAGACAACAACAAATAAAAGGAATGCCAAAGAAGCTGAGTATGCAAATGTGGCTTAATTAGTAGACCTAGCAAAACTTAAGAGTTTTAGATCATCAAAGAACAGATTCATAAAAAAAAAAGATCTTCTAAGAACAGAAGACATCCTGTTATAAATAACACCAGATCACTTATGAAAACCATTTATCTAAGAGTATGAATGAACCTAGAGGTAGTCAAGCTAAGTCAATTACAGTTTTACACAATCCATAAGAACTAAGCATTTGATTGAAATGGCATTGACCGATGAGACCCTAAGTTCAAATCCCTCAAGAGTTATTCCCTTCCTCTCTTCATATCAATTATCCATATTTTGGATATGATCTACCAACTTAAGCTTTTAGGTGAAATGCCAATTGATCACGTTCTACAGTGATGGGGACAAGAATATGGGAAAACTAAAAAAGAAGGCTTTCCTTATGACTAAATTCTACACTCCTCCAACAACTTAGCCTACAAAGATGACAAAGATATCTATCGATAAAATCATCCACGTTACAACTATGCAATTCTTTGAAGAGGATAAAAGTGCAACCCGTTAGCTAGAGAGTAAAAGGAGCATATCTCCACCTCAAAAATTAAGCATATCTGCGACACTTATGATAAATCGCAAGACAAGAGGTATCCATTGCCCACGATAAAAAAAAAGAAAAAAAAAAATCTAATAAAATTAAGTGGTAGCTGGAAACCCACAAAGAACGCGACAATTTGAAATGTAGGAGATACAACATGGAGCAGAAACCTCAACCATCAAAGTTAAAGAAAACGGTGTCTGTTTAAATTATGAGCTAGTAAGAGATCTTTCAATTCAAGTAACAAATGGCGTTGTCTTAACTACACGGTTGCTTTGAGTTACTATCATAGTAAAAGAACTCTGACACAAATATCACCCGTGGTCAGGGACGCATGGTTATTTTCAGAAATTGTCGAATCTCATAGCACTAGTCAAAGTTTTCGGATCAACAATTATAAATATATTGAATTTCGTTGCAAGTAGTTGTTGAAATAGTGAATTGAAGGAGAGAAAGAGCAGTGATAAGTGTATTCATTCTAATACAAAGCAGTGGCATGGTCCTCCGGAAAAGGAAAAGATGAAAACCCAGAAGCAGAAAGGAGGGAAATTACCAGAGAGAATCAATCGGAAGCATAGTCGTAGGAAGAGAGATCAGAGTCAGAGGAATAGTAGTAATAGTAGAAAGAACCAGGTGGAGGAACACAGAATAAGGTCCAAAGAGAGAGGGCAAGGCGAGAGAGCTGTTGAAGAGGGAAAGCGAAGAGAAGGTAAAGAAGTTGGTGGCTGGTGAGGGGATCTGGAAAGCGAGCAATGGATTGCGAAGCATCCGCTGATAAATGAGCGACCGATAAGACTATAAAGCTGCAAAATACCATAGCTTAGTCAGATTAATATTCCTGATTTACTGATTAGGCTCTCCGTTCTGGAAGGAGTTTCTGCTTTTCGGCTTCCATTTGACTTCGCTCTTCCCCTTTTTCATCCCTTCGCTCCATTTTCCTTTCCTAATTTGGTGCCCAAATCTGTTGTTGTGGCGACGGACTCCACGTTCGGGATTTTCGGCGTAGAGAAAGTAAGAGGTCAAAAACATTTTCAAAGGGGAAATTATCGTTTTCAACCACTAACTAACATGCACCTATCTTCATCTTATTTCACAAAAATAAATTTTTTTAAAGGAAATGTGTATATACTCATTTTATTTGTATAACATCCATTGCAACATAAAATATACTAATAAGTACAACACATGAATAAAATAAGTTATACAAAATTACAATAGCTATTCTCACCCTAAATCTCAAAAAGATAAAAAGGAATTGGGAGGAATAAAAAAAAATACCTCAATAATTTTTTTAAAAAAAGTGTAGTCGAATTGACTGTCTAACACGTGTGTTGAGAAAATAAAGAAAAATGATAATGTATTAAAATGGCCACCATCAAACTATTGAAGACAATTATTTTAAATTAAAATCTTAAATTATTAAAAGTGGTAATCATAATTAAAACTCAGTTATCCAAATAAAAAAAATCACTCAATTATTTAGAAAGTTAACATAATTTTAACAATAGAACGAAAACATGCTTTTACTCCAAGTTCAAGAACTAAATTAGATGTTTTTAAAAGTTTAAAATTCAAATGAAATAATAGAGACTAAAATATAGCTTAAATCTCTATTTTTATATGTATTAAAATTAAAATTGAATTATTTTTAGTGTTGAGTTTGATTTGAAGTTTATAGTTTTTAAAATGTTACGCGTACGTTTAGGTTTTGTTCTAATTTGTTTTGTGAATTTTAAAATTTGATCGTACATAAGACGAGCTACTATGTAAGGATTAAAATGAGTTAATCTAGAAAAATGGGATGATCTTAATCTTTGTTGGTGGTTAAATTCGATGTATTAAAAGACAACAATCCATCAACACTTACTACGAATTCACGTCGACAAACATTAATTAAGTATGTAACAATATTAAAAAAAAAGGAAAAAAAAAGAAGAAAGATGGGTATAATTGGTGGGGATAGTGATAGGCTCTGCGGTATATCACTGAGATTGGAGGTGACGGCAAATGCAATGGGTACATGCAATGGGGAGTGGATAAGGGGTCATTTCAGTTAGCGGAAGAGGAAGAGGAATTGTGAAGGTCGAGAGTTAGGCTAATGGAAGCCTCGAACCCATACGCCACCATATGCGCTCAGCCTTTCTTCAAGCACCTTAGTCGCTTAGCTTCATCCACATCCACGATCACTGCCCTCGTTCCCAAATCTTCTCGCTCCACCCGTTTCCTTCGCCGCTGTTCCTCCGCTGCAACCTCCACTGCCGGAGACGGAAAGCTTAAGCTCTCAGGTCGCACCCGCCGTTCTTCCTCCTCGACTACGTCGCCACCTTCCTCCACGTCTGACAGGGAGGCCGTTCGTGCAATTCGCTTAAAGAAGGTTCTTCTCTATCTACTTATAAATGCACAATACTCTACCCCTCCACACCTCTTCTTTTTTTTGGACTTTCTTGACCTTGCTGGACATTCATGCTGTCGTGTCAGGTTGAAGAGTTGAGGAGCAAGGGATTCGAACCTTATGCATATACGTGGGACCGGACTCATACTGCTAATCAGCTGCAAGAGTTGTATAAGCATCTAGGTAATGGCGAAGAATCTAATGCCGATACGGATTGTGTGTCAGTAGCTGGAAGAATTGTGGCTCGCCGAGCGTTTGGAAAGCTTGCATTTCTGACGTTAAGAGACGATTCTGGTACAATTCAGGTTCGACCACTCGCTTGCTTCACGCACGTATGCTCGATATTACCTCGTCCAGTAAAGTCTTTGCTAGGATCGGTGAAACTCTATGGCGTGCATTGAAACTACTAGTTTTATTTAGCCATACACTTTTTTAAGAAGGGGGGATTTTGATTTTGATGTTGGATGACGGTGAATATAATTGGGAGATCATTTTACGTCTGTTTTATTTTATTTTGCTATCTCGTAATGTCCATGAGAATGACGCCTTTTTAGTTACTTTTGATTTATATCCATTATGATCAAGGTGCTATTTTGAAGAGGTTTTTTTACTCCTGCTCTTCTAAGCATGGGCCATTTAATCAACATAATTGGTTGAACTTTCGTTTCAGCTTTACTGTGAGAAGGAAAGGCTCGTAAATGATCAGTTTGATCAGCTAAAGAATCTCGTTGATATTGGGGATATTCTTGGTGTTCGAGGTTCGATTAAGCGAACTGAGAAAGGTGAGTCCTCACGCTACTGTTTCGAAATGACTAGATCACCTTTATCAAATTTTTTTTTCAGGAAAGTTTCTGCTGTTAACTTCTGGAAGCTAGAGTCTTAGAAGTGAAACAGTAATTGGATGTAGCTATCAGAAAAAAGAACTGATTTCTCTTAATTTACTTGAAATTAGGACTTAGGAGAGAACCTCAAATATTAACCTTATTCCTATTTTAATCCACCTGTTGCATAGGTAACTGTCAACCAAAATCAATCCTTTTTGTCTTGTTTCCTTCCTTTGTGAACAAGAGTCAAAACTTTTCATTGATAAAAGCTATATTTTTCTTGAAAGATTTGTATTTTTCGATCTATCCATGATCTTGGGAGTAAAAATTTGATCGCATTAACCCAAACACACACACGAACAAGCATACACACACAATGTGGCTAATAACTCTGATTCTCCAAAATAGTATACTTCATTCATGACCACCTCCAAAGAAAAACAAAAAAAATTGAAGAATCAGCATACAAATTCAACAGCTAATCACCCTGATTCTAAAAGATGGCTTTCCAAAAACAATCCAAGGAAAAACAGCTTAAAGGCTAGAATAGAGAAACTTCCCTTCCAAAAATCCTACTATTTCTCTCTCTATAATAGGCAAAGAAACACGCACTGGACAGTTCCATAGGGCCATAAAAGTATTTCTGTATCATTCCAATGAGAGAGTGGTATTTGAAACCATATAAGGAGTATTTTGTATTATACTTAGATTAGAACAATAAGAGAGAAAAAAGTATGGACATGACTTTTTCATACTCATTGTTTAGGCTAGGAATCATAATGAAAACGAGTAATTTGGGTATGGTATACAGGTTTTGAATTGTAAAGTTCACTTACCTATGTATTAGTTCTCTGTGTTCCTTTATGTACGTATTAAATTTAAGACTAGAGAGCGTATTTCTACGTGGAACCAAATTGCATCAGCGCCTTCTTAGGCATTTGGATTGGTTGTGAGTTCATTTTATTTTTTGTCCTTCATTTTCTTCAGGCGAACTTTCTGTTTGTGTGAATTCCTTTGAAATCCTGACAAAGTCATTACTTCCACTTCCTGACAAATATCATGGTTTAACTGATGTTGATAAGCGCTACCGCCAAAGGTAATTTTTGGTCCGTTTATTTTCTTTTATATTTGAAAAAGTTCTGATTTTTTGGGCAAGCACTTCTCGATATGTCTGTTGCTCTAAGCTTCTGAAAATCAATTTCTTGTCTTATTTTTAAGGAAACAATGGAGAAATAACCCCAAAGGGGAAACATAGTGAGAGGTATACTTGTTACTTGATATCATCGAGCTACATCGAGACAATTTGCCCCCTCTTGTTAAATTCCAACTATCTACTTGTTTTTGAACCTTATAAATCTCCGGTTGCCAAGGAGAAAACTATCCAATATTTTCTGCCATAAAGGTTTCCTGGCTTTTATATCATCAGTAAACCGAAGGTTTACAAACTTACAGAAAGAAATTTGCAAAATTGGATTTACAAATATATTTCAATGGTCTTCCTTTTTGTGAAAGCCCCCTGTGATCAGGATGTGGGTATTCGGGTCTCTCCCTTTCTTTAAAAAACCTTAGAATGTCTATGAAAATCAAGTTGGCTTTGAGGGATTTTTCATTCTCTTCCTTTGGATTTCCTCTCCTTTATTATTATTATTATTATTTAAAAATATTATCACTATCAGTTACCTATGGAGGAATATTTACCTTTTGTTTGACATGTAATCTTCACCATTTAGATATTTTTCAATACTACGAAGACAATGCACTTCAAATGAGTACAAATAACGTACATTTGAAATATGCTTTAGGTTAGAAATGCCATTTTGCATAGCTGAAAATTATGTATTTTGTTTTTAGGTACATAGATATGATTGCAAATCCCGAAGTAGCTGATACATTTCGGAAAAGAGCAAAGGTGATGTAGGATTTAGCTATTTTTTATAGTTATTTGTAACTTATACATATAGCTATATAATTAAGCTTGTGGCTTTCTTCTATTTGCTTCATTTAAAAGGTCGTAGGTTTGAATATGTTAGGATACCAAGAATAAAAAACTGAAGTATATTGAAATATAAATGATTAAGAACTACAAGTTCTTTCAATTGTAAGGCACTTGGAACCTCCCCTCCTGAGTATACTAACCCAAGCCCAAAATCACTCAACAATGGCCTCCCTTTCCTCATCCCCCTGCTATTTATAACCAGCGGCGAGTGACAAATGGTGAGGTGCAACAGCGACCAATGGTTGGCAAGCAATGACAAACAATGGATGACAAATGAGGTGATAGCTAGGGTTGACCTTTCTATCTCCACATGGTCCCAGTGGTGTGCCAACGAGCCAAATCTTTTTGAATGCAACCAGAGGGAACAACCCAACCCTATTTGGACCAATGAATAAAAACTACTTGTGAAGTAGGGCTTTCAATCCAAATTTTTCTAGGCTAGCCCACACCTAATAAGCTCAGCTAACCTATTCAATTTTAGGCTTTTTGCCTATTCCAAAATCGTTTGTTTAAGCCCATGCCCAAGGGCCGAGAGTAACCAACTTGCTTCCATACTTCCACACTTTACTTTTCTTCGACAGCACACGTGATTCAAATCATCCCCATGATCCCCTCACAAAATTTGCTACCTCCTCAATCCTTCTTTGTCCACCGCAACTTACCTTCCTTTGTAGTTTTCAACATACAACCTCCTCGTTCGACCTACGTGACAAGAGTTGATTCCTTCAGTCGTTTTTTTGTCACCAATCTCTTTCCCATTCTACCTAGCCAATGAACCTCCTGCATCTTCTCTCCTCATTGTGGCCAATTGTCCTCTTCAACCTTGAGGAAAAAAAGGAAATTTTCTTCATTCACCCGCTAGTAGGCACCTGTGACTATTAGCAAGTGTTTCCTTTCATTTTTTCTCCGCCGGTCACCTCGCCTTTTCGTGAATATTGTGTCTTTCCTTGTTGCTTCTTCCTTTGCTCACAAATTTTATCCTTCTTTAACGTTTGTTGCTTGTCTTTCTGTCTCTTCAACCTGGCGTCCTTCAGTGAGTTCTTTCTCTGCTTGCCTCAACTATTTTTGCGGGTATGTTTTTCTTTCCTCCTTTCCTCTACTACTTCTTCATATTTCCCGTCTGGTTGTCACCTCTGATGGAATCACTGGAGCCTCCACTGCCCTACACCAAAGATTTATTCGGGCTTTAGACATCAGCAATCTTTAAATGACTGTCTTGGTCTCAGTTACAAACTCGATATTCTCATCTCGTTTTTGCTCTTCTTTTTGAGTTTGTGACATTTGCTCCCTCCGTTTTTTCTTATTTCCACCATTTGTCATTGAAGATCCTTAACTCAATTTTGCAGTGGCTCCCATGACCATGGAATTCTTCCTCTTTCTGCCATCTCGCTCCTCTGATCAACAACCCGATATAGTAGTTGCTCTTCATGGCCACTGCTTTTCTTTTCCCATTGCCAAAAGTGGTACTCTAGGATGACTTGCTCTAATACCAATTGTTAGGATACCACCTAACAAGAATCAAGAATTGAAATATAGTGAAATATAAAGGATCAAGAACTACAAGATAAACCAAATATAATGCACTTGGTACCTCTTATCTTGAGTATGCTAACAATTGATTCCCTTCCCTCAATCCCCATTCCTCTATTTATAATCAAATACGCCGACCAACTTCCTAGCTAATTACTCTTATGCCCCTACTAATAGCATACTAATGTCCCAAACTAAGACCCTCACTAATCCCACCTGCACACACAATGTAATATTTGCAAAAAATAATGTCAAGTCTTGTAATACTTGGAACTCAATGCTATCTGTTGTTTGTATAGATTATATCAGAGGTTCGCAAGACTGTGGAATCATTAGGGTTTGTTGAAGTTGAGACTCCAGTCCTACAGGTTTGTGAAAATTTTCATAGTCTAAATTTATATCTAATTTAGTAAATTAAAAAAAATCTTACAAAGATTAATTTACAAATTTAAAAATTAAGGATCAATTAGAACTAATTAATCATCCTTGTTCATGTTCTTTTGACATGGCCTCAAATTGCTTTTCCTTATATTTTTCGAAGATCTAATATCATCTTTGCTAGATTGGTTGCTTGCCTCTTTAAATTTTTTTTTCTTTAGTTGATGAGACATTGTGTACGTGCACACATGCAGGAACCAATTTTCATTATTTATTTATTTTTGGAGAAGAGGCAATTTCATCTGAAATTACGAAAGGGTCGCTAGTGTTACAAAAACCTCTCCAGTTGGGTAATAAAAAGTAAAGCTATAGCCTACAGTAATAAAAGGTGGGAGGGGAGTGGGGGAGGGCTTTTACACCAAGAAGCCTCTATGAAAACTATAGCTGAAAAGATAGATTATATGCCAGCTGGCATGACCTTGTATTATCGACCTCGTGGTGTGAGGTTTGACCCCCACCTTGTATATCGTCAAAAAACAAAGGAAAAAAAAGAAAGAAAACTATAGCCTCAAATAAATGATCATATGATGAACCATTGTCTTTGAAGATCCGCCACTTTCTTTCCACCCAAATACAATGAAGGGCATGGACAACTATACATAATAGCATGTATTATAACAAAAAACATCCTTGGCATCAAAACGCAACAAACAAACCGTCGGCATTAATAATTGGACGTTAACTTCTTTTGATGGATATCCGAGGTCTAGCCTTCTGTTTTTCAAACTGCCCTTTAAATGCTACTTTGTATGAACTAGTTTTGACAGCTTGCAATATGACGTAATACTGAGAAATTGTTGTATGGCAGACCTATATCGGTGTCTTGCTTCTGAGAAGTATGAAATGCTTGTAAAATTGTATTTTGAAGGAACTTTGGAACCAAACATTTCTACGTCTTTATATGGTAAACGTTATATCAATTATCACTTGCGAGACTGATACAAGTTACGTTCTCATTATCAAAGCCAGCTCATTTACAGGGAATTAAAGCTGATAAATGTGTAGCTATCAAATTATTACATGCACAAGACTTTTGACTTGGTCCTGATTATCTGAATGTTAAGAAGCACCTTTTAAATTATGGATGAATTGCCATTTTCTTCTATGTATTTACCTATAAATTTAAGTGTCCAAATATGGCTACTACCTTTTACTTGGTTTTTGATCTGTTTAATCAACTAGGGGGCAGCTGGGGGAGCAGAAGCAAGGCCTTTCGTTACATACCACAATTCCCTTGGGAGAGATCTGTATTTAAGAATAGCTACTGAGCTTCATTTAAAGAGGATGCTTGTGAGTTATTGATATTATACTTTTAGCATTGTTGTAAAGAATGAAATTACTTTTAGCATTATTGATATTGTACTGTAGTAATCATTATTTTTTATAAGAAACTGAGAATTTATTCAAAAGGAAAAGGCCTAAAGGCACTGGCATGGGGTGGGGGGACCCCTTTCCAAACAAGCTAAAAATAGTTATCATTGAAGAAACCTATTCATTCAAAATCGTGTTTCCTTTCCAAAAAAAGAATCTTTTTTCAAAATAAATTCTCAACCCCATTTAGCTAGGACAAGGAGAGCTATATTTTAAAATTTCAAGCCCCCAATGGCAAAACCATTGCCGTATTGACCTTTAGAAACTACTTCCCATTTTGCTAAGTGAGAAATCTTGCTGCCATTTGAAGCTTCCCGGAGAAAGGAACGCAAAGTTCTTTCAACTTCCATATTGATTTTGAAAGGCATTGAGAAAATCCTCATGTAATATAAGAGGATAACGATAACCCCCTTTCTTTATCAGCTCAAAACTTGTATTTGACATATAGTATTATCGTGAATGTATTATTTGTTGGTGACAGGTTGGTGGCTTTGAGAAAGTATATGAAATTGGACGCATATTCAGAAATGAAGGAATTTCTACTCGTCATAATCCCGAATTTACATCTATAGAGGCAAGCTTTCTTTGGTCATTCTCTAAAGTTACATCTTGCAAATGAATTCTAATCAGTACTTTATGGCTTGCTCCATAGATATATGAAGCATATTCCGATTATCAGAGTATGATGAATATGGCGGAAAAAATTGTTACTCGTTGTGCTCTTGCTATCCATGGGAAGCTTTCTGTTGATTACCAGGTATGTTTCAATTCAATATTTTTACATTCTATTTTATGCCAGCGTGGATGGTGTACTTATTTATTTTATCTTGAAAAAATGCAAAATTGTTATTTAACAAGTTCTTAACAATGAAATAGAATAAAAGGACCTTTTAAATGGTAATCTCAAAAGAGAACTCGTAGACTAATGCTATAAAAGTTCCTTGGAATTTTGCCTTTGGGGGAATAGAAGAACAATCCAATACGGAGAGGGTGAATGGTTCAACATGGTCCTATTGTGAAATATATATTTCGTACATATAACATAGTTGCCCTCTTTTAGTTATAGCTTGCAATCAGAAGTGATTGTATGTAATGTTTTATGGCTTGTTTTGGAGCGTAATTCTACGATGGTTAAAAATAAAATCACTTTTGCCATTTTCAAAATTACTAAAAAATTTCTTTAATCGTTCAAAATTAATTTTAAATGTAAAATTAAATAGAGTGAATTGTTAGCATGAGTTGCCGAAGATGGAGGCAGTGCCATTGACCGTGCTGACTACCTTCAGCATCAGGAACAGGGAGTGAAGCTCACAGTCTGCTAGTACGCGCCACAATCCCTACTCTGTGGCACTAGGAGACCATCATGAACCTTCCTCTCAGGTCATCCATTTGCTACGTGTCAGCCTTCATCAGACTAGCACGTGCCACTAGGAGTGATCATTGGTCAGTTGGAGTCGGTTTTTCGACCAAACCGACTATGGAGGTTTAGTAAGTGTTCTATTTGATCTCAACCATCGATGAGTAAACGTCGATCGATCGGTTTTTGTAGGGTCATTCGGTTTAACTCATTGAAACATTTTTTGAAATTTCTCGATTTGGAACTTTCCCACTCCGGCACCAACTGACTCCTTTTGTTTTCCAATTGACCGACTTAAGTTTGGTCGATTGGCTTGGTTTTTAATTAAAACAACTTGTCACTCATTAGTTATAATTTAACTGAACTTTTATCAACCCATTATTGAACTTGAGAGTAAAATAGATATATATTGATATAAAAAAAAGGATAAATTAGGTAGATAAAGGTTCTCCCTTATAACCCCTTTTGTATATAGAAAGATGCCGCATTTACAGAAGACTCCATCCAGTGATTATCAATCAATTAGATGACGGACCTTATACTGTGGTTAATATGTAGGGAACTGATATATGCTTTGAAAGACCTTGGAGGAGAGAAACAATGCACAACCTCGTGAAAGAAACCACTGGGATAGATATAAATGAGTTTGGAAATGACCTTAAAGTTGCCAAAGAAGTTACTTTGAGAACCATTGGGGATGCGCTTGATGGTAAGGATACAACTTCTATTGAAGCAAGTCAATCCATTGGGCACCTGCTATCTGAGGTTATGCTCCATCTCTATTTAGGAGGTTTACCTTTACACTTGTACATTATATTATGAGAAGATTTTAGTTCTCTCTTGGAACTTTATGGATGCAATCAGTCCCTTCGTGTTGGTTCATTTGTTGTCATCCCATAACTTCTCCACTTTGCAGCCTCCATATGGGTGTCAACTGTCAATAAATTTCTTTTTTCCTTTTGTAAGAGCTTTAAATTTTATATGATAAGTTGGAGGGTTTCTCGCTTCTCCCTTCTCCTTTTGGCCTATGTCCTTTCAATTGGAGGGCTTTCTTGTATTTTTCTTGTCATAGTTTGGGTATTTTTTGGCCTATGCCCATACTTTGTTCTAATGATATAGTTTCCTATTATAGAAGAAAAGGTTTGTCTTTATTTAATGCAATCCTTAAGCTTTGGATCTTATGTGCCAGATTTTCGAGCTTGTTGTGGAACCGAAACTCATTCAACCAACTTTTGTTCTGGATTACCCTATTGAGATATCTCCTCTGGCTAAACCTCACAGAAGGTATTAAGGCCTCATGATGCATATCTATATTTTTAGCTTTGTGTTTCATGTATTTTTGGTGTAATGAGATATAAGAGAGATTACAATATTCCAATCTGAGCTATATACGCCAGAGTATTGCTTTTCTATTTCTTATCTAACTAGCCTGTCCCTATTTGGGTTTACTGCAAGATGCAAGTAAATCCGTGTCATGCACAACTGTAGTGTTCTAGGTTTCTGTGTGTGCATAACAATGTCAAGTTTGTCCATTCCATTTGTAACCAAGGATTCATTTGTAGGGCAAGAAAGATAATCACCATTTAAAATATAAATGTGCGTGTGCACACACAAAAACAACTAATTATTCAATCAGAATCATAAAAGCATAATTTACAGAGCATGCTGTCCTAAGTTAAGTTTGTGCTACAACAAGATATCCACTCCTGATGTTAAAATACAAAGCCGTAATGTCTAATTCCTTTAGGAATCTACAAGAACTCCAAAGAAATAAGCTCCGAGTCATTATCAATTTTGTTTTCCATCCTAAAATATTCAACTATTCTCCTCCTTCGGAAATTATTGGAGGATGACCATGATGGAGATCTCAAATCTTTACACCAACAGCTGTTTGAATGTCTTTTTTCTATCTTTTCTTGGGGCCTGTGTATCTTTTCTTTCTTCTTATCTGGGAGGGGATAAAAATTTTCATTTCTTGTGCATTATTAGGCATGCAGGGTTCACAGAAAGATTTGAACTTTTCATCTGTGGTCGTGAGCTGGCCAATGCATTTTCCGAATTGACCGATCCTATTGATCAGGTAAGAGTTAATTATGTCAATCATTAATGTCTGAAGGGTGCATACATGATGAAACTTTTTGGCCAATTTCATGGCATTTGAAAGAGAGAAACTGAGAAAGTACATTGGTATTGAAGTCCAATATAACTGGATAATCTATCACCTTTTGGAAGATAACTTTCCTGTACTTTGTTCTATCTTCTATAGACCCTTTCAGTCAAAAGGCTACGAAAGCAATTGGTTTTTTGGTATGCACCTAACTCCATACCAATGTGCGGCCAAGCTCCACATGAGCATTCTATTCTTCTTGCTTGGTATACTTGTGCATTATTGGTTTATGCCATGTCAAGAAATAATAGTTTCTATTGGAAAGTTATAGTGCTCCGGTTCCATGATAATTGGAATGGTTGTGATGATCTTTTTCTTTTGAAAAAACAAAATTGGCAGAGAGGACGATTTGAAGAGCAGATGAGGCAACACAATGAGAAGCATGGCTCAGCTGTTTCTGGAACAGACTCTGTGAGCTTCAATCGCAAAAAAGATGAGGATGATTCTTATGAAGTGACACTTGATGATGATTTTCTTACAGCTCTGGAATATGGAATGCCACCAGCTTCTGGACTGGTATGCTTATCTTTTCTGTCTGTCCACTTTTCTGTATCACATTTTGGATGGGATCCTTGATGCACTGCTAGTGAAACTCTAGATCACTCCATTCTTTTGACATAATAAAATCACAGAAAAAATAGATTAGAAAGTGGCCAATAAAAGTATCTTGAATAGCTATTTCATAGCTGCTCTGAAGTTTTTCCACATGCAAAACATTTAAAAACCAGCTGCTGAAGTCTCCAATGTGCAAGCTGAGTAGTCTAAAATTTTCAAGTGCATACAAAATTACCGAATCTGGGGCTGGTATTTGATCTATAATTAAATTGTGGAACACATGATGGATGTTTTGTTGTACTTGGATGTTTAGTATCCCCTTTCCTCGCTGTAACTGATTAAAGAATTTAACTTTCAGGGAATTGGAATTGATAGATTAGTGATGCTTCTGACAAACTCTGCAAGCATTCGAGATGTAATTGCTTTTCCTGTGCTTAAAAGTCAGCAGTAATTTTAGGACGATTGACATGATAGGCTCAAGGTTTGTTCCTAAATTCCAGGTTTTGTTGGGCAGTAGGATCAGTTAGATGGCTTAAGTTCAAATTTATGCTACTGGATGGCTATTTGAGGCTTGCCGTCCATTTCTGTCATCCATTTATTGCCGTAAAAGGGCACTTCAGTTTTGCGGATTGGATTGAGATTTTGAAATAATAAAATTAATGTATGATTATGAATTTCCTTTTGTAATTCAAAAGCCCTGGATGATTGGGGGTGGATGAATAGGACTTCGAGTACCCTATCTGATAGGCAATGAGCAAGTTTGCATTTCACCTCCTCAGAATTTACTTCTTAGCAGTTCTTTTCTTCTTTAGTCGTGGATTACGGATGTTTTGCGGAAAAGAAGTCCAAATATAGCCAGGGATAGTACATGAATCTTTACCTTTCTAAGGAGTGTAAGCAGTTAGGTTTGGCTCTCTAACCGAAACTGAACTGTCTGTGTGTGTATATATAGAATAACAAAAATTGAAACAAAACCGCCGAAGAAATACAATCAAACTGCTCCAAACTGATAGTTGATTTGATCAAACCGATTTGCCTTGATTATAAGCCAAGTGCTGGGGTTGTAGGTTGGGGCAAAATGGGTCATAGACAAGGTAAGGAGTGACGATACATAATCAACAAACAAAACATATAATTGACCATACCCCAAACTTGCACCCCTCATGGATGCTAGAACGCTTCACGACCAACTTACTGAAACTGGAAAATCAAACAATTCTCAAACTGACTTTGATTTGGTTGGGGTTTTTTAGTTGCCGAAGGTTTAACATTAACTTTCATAACCTAAACTTAAAATCAAGTTTCAGCTTCCGGATAGAGAAAACTGGCTATTTTGGAATTAATTGAACACAAACAGGTCTCTTCAACGTAGCTATACTGTGTATAGAATCGCCAATATGCATATGTAATCTTTTTTTTTTTTTTTTTTTTTTTTTATGGGAACAAATTCCCTTGAAATTCTTTTGTTACTCGTCGAAAAGCTAGAAGCTCAGGATACTTATATACAAGTTGTGACAACAAGAATGTGAATTGTTTAATAAACAATTAAATGTAGAAGAGTCTGGTTTCATGTTTTGAAGCCGAATAGCGACTTAATGGCATTGATGGCATTCTCATTGATAAATGATTCGTCAAACCTTTTCACAAGAGGCTCAAATTCCTCTAATGTCCTTATGTTTGATAGATCAGGATCCGTCCGAACTCTCTGGCAAACATACAGAGTAATACTTTCACAACTTCCACCCAAATTACCCAATGCAAGTAATATTATCTGAATATCAAAACTTGAAGTGGTTGTTACCTTAAAGTCTTCAAATCCTGCTTCCAAGGCGTCTTCAAGTGCTGATAGCCCAGCTTTTAACTGTTTGAGCATTTATATAGGGGCACTGATCAGTTATTCCCATTTTGTGCGATTTTGTCTAGGAAGATGGAAACGTAAACAAACAAATGGGTCTACACAAATTATGGTAAACTAGTCATGGGATTGCGTACTTTGAAATAATAAGGCTTGTAGCTAAATCTCACTAACCTAATATTCATTTGCTAAATTCTATTATTTCTTTCTAATTTAAATTTGTAGTTTAGTCAAATACTGTTTTTATTTCATCTCACAAATGACTTTTCTAAATAAAATATTGGCAACAATTATTTTATAATTTACATCAACCCCAATCTAAGCCGAAGTTTCAGATTGCAATTTTAGATTTTGTTGCAACAAATTCCACATTAAAGCAAAAGCATTACCTGATTTAGTTGGGAATAACAGCATGCAACATTGTAACTAGCAACCGAAGCTTCGTCTGGAGTTGGTTTTGATCCCAACACTGATTCGAATTTCTCTAATGCTTCCTCATATTTAGCATTCCTTGAGGGGAAAAAACAGAAAGAAAGTAGGAGTTGGGGCATTGATGTGTCTGCACTTCAAAAGTAAACAATACGGGGAGCGGATAAGTTGGATATACAACACATACTTATAGAGACGCAGTCCTTGGCGTAGGTCGTTTTCTCTGCGTGCTTTCTGCTCCTTCATTCTCAAGGCATTTTGCAACTGTAACAACAATTAGACCTATAATATGTTAACAATATAGCAGAGATTTATTTTAAATGCTAAATCAATGTTTTGCAGATCATATTTTCCAGACAAGTCCCTACTGACATTCTGCTAACTGCGAAGTATTGCATGGTACTTACTTGCCAAGCTTAGAAAAATGAGGAAAGAGAAGGGAGATGTTACTTGCCTCAATAGGATACTATTAGCTTAGAAAACATTCACTTACTTGAATTTCTCTCACTTTATTACTGACTACGCCCGAGTTTCTTTCTGCTCTGATTATCTCCTTTTCCGTTAACTCACCGAAACTATCTGTTTTTCCTGAAAAAACAATCACAAACAATTTGTAAAGGATGTTAAGAGTATTATGTCTTTTAGTGAACTAAGATATATACAAGTCATCAGCCAATTTAAGATAAGAAATCTGATCATCCTTCATTTTCATTTGTTATGGGTTATTCATGTGTTGAGTGTGATTGATAACTAACCATATCTCTTCTGCATTTTCATGAGTAATGGACCAATTCTTTGCCGAATTGTGTACATTGTCCTTCCGTATTCAGCAGCGGGCCATATTTCTGTCCCAAATACTGCACTGCATAGATGAAACGATTTTGTTTATCATATTCCAACCATGGAAGAAAAGCTGCAAATGTTTCTGCTAGGATTTTTCGTCACACATTTTCATTCTAGGCTATGCCACGTTTGTTTGGAGATATGTAGAAATCATGCAAACTAGTTCTTTTCTTTTTCTTTTCTTCTTTTAACTTTCTTTTGAAACAAAAATACACCACGCAACAACAAGAAGAAGACAGAAGTTATGAGCACACGGCATTATAATTCACCCTTCGTTAAAACAGTTGGGTCAATTAAAGTCCTAACCTGTGGAAGCTCCATTTTACTTCCATTAGGATGAATACACAAATCAACAAGAATCCAATTTTGAAGCATTGTTCATCTTTGTCTTTAGTGTCAAGGATATGAGTTGCATGTTGTATTATTGTAACCGATCTAGATTGTGATAATTTCAACGTCGTAAGTGATGAATGTTGCAAAATAAGCTTTTAGTCTCATATGTGATTTTGAACATAGCAACGAAAGCGCATAAGTTTAATATAACGGAGATGGTGACCACTTTATCTCGGGTCATCCAGGCGCCACGAATAAAGATTTAGGGACGGTGTTTAAAGAAAATGTTATGCATTGACCCTGCATACACCGTTTTGAAAAGTCGCAGGTAATGGACACAAGCACATCCTACAGTTTTTTATTTGAGAATACAAAATGCTAAGCGTAGGAAATAAATAGTTATTGATGAGGGAAGAAGTTGAATTGAGAGGAACCTGGTAGCAAGAACTTTATCACCAACAGTGAACAATCCAGTCTTGTCGGCAAAACCACCAGGTGCAATGGCGTCGATATAAGTTCCACCATCTCGGCCCTTGGCGAATTTCAAACCATAAGGCTGCTCCAGCTCCACTTCATACTCTTCATAAGGTTGTTGGTTAGGATCATCTGAATCAGTGTCGGTTTTGGATTCTGTATCGGATGCTCTGAGGATGAAAGGTGAGTGTTTAAGGGAATGAGAAGTTGAAAAGGAAGTGGAGAAAGGTAGATGAGAGAGTTTGGGATGGGAATGGGATTGAGAGCATAGAATGAAGGAAGAGGAAGAGGAAGAGGAATGGTTAGGAGGGCAAATTTTGGGAAGTAAGTGTGAAGAATAGAGATAAGGAGGAGCTAAAGACATGGTGTTGAACATCAAAATTCTTCACTGCTCACACTCAAGGGGATTAGATGTAATAATGAAAGCATTTCCAAGCAAGGAAGGAAGGAAGGAAGGAAGGAAGGAAGGAAGAGTGGGACTTCCGTTCGATTTCTTTGGTCCTAAATAACAGAATCGGATTGCACCCGCGTTTGTGGCTCTTATGACTTCCCACATCCATCCAATGCGCTTCCAATACGTGTCCATCTTTTCATTCTTATTTTCCATTTTTCTTTGAATGTAATTAAAATTACCGAGAATTTGAACCTGGTTAGAATGAGTAGAAATGAAAGTTGCATTAACACGGTGGCAACAATATCCTTTCCAACTCGACCGCAACAACCATTAATCCTCGCCAACTTAGCTAGAAAGAAAAAATTGTTGAGAGACGTAACATTAGAAACAGCCAATCTGGTTAGCCGAGTGTCCACCCAAATTATAAAGAGCAAAAACGAGAGACAAACACATAAAGACCTATGTCTGACAATTTTTTTTATAAATAATAGCGGTAACGTGTGTATTTTTGTCTATTTGCTTATAAACACAACCTTTAGTTTGGAAATTGTGTTTTAGAAGATAATTTAAAATTTTGCAGACGCAACCATATTTCCAATCTCAAGATATTTTTAATTTAGAGTTATTTTTTCATAGAAATATTAATAGTTTTGGTTAATATACTAATTGTGTGAGAGTAGTCTTTTAACTCTTTTTTCTTCTTCTAAATTAAGGGCTATTTTTGAAAACTTACAATAGTCTAAAGGTATTTTTTAAATAAAAACAATTTCCATCTAAAACTAAGAGTAACGTATTGTTGAACCTTTTCGTTTTATAGTAACTTTACAAACATAAGTATAAGTACAACTTTTAAAACTTAAGCTAAAATGTCTTGGCAGCCTTCTCGCCTACGCTTGAACGCTTACTTCCTGAAAGATGCGATTTGAAAACGTAAGTCAACAAGCTCAAAAAGATTTTAAGAAAGCCTTTTTGTGAAACACCTTTTGTAAACATCATTTCTCTAACATAACAAATCACATAATTTCATCTTTTCACATAAACATATCATTTCACATCACTTAAATATACATTACACATATCACACATTAGTCAAGTCATTTCTTTTGCCAAAAATCTCAAATAATTCTCTACGCAAGGACTCATCATCCTGCGTTTAGATTCCTGAGACGACCTTTTCATCATCCGCATATGAGAATATCCTTATTCGATCTTGCTACTCAGACCACTAAACATAATACAGTCATTTTCTACATTGGTCAACTTCACTCCAACATACAGTCATTTTCTATGTTAACTTATAATAGGAAGTAGACTAATGGTTTGAACACCATTTCATAAACAAATCATACTTTTAAAAGATAACATAAGCTTTAAATATAAATATTTTTAATACATTTGAATTGAAACCAATTAACTCAAATCAATAAAAACTTTAATTATAAGAAAGCTTTTAACATAAAACATTTAACCAAGCTAAAACCCAAAATGCTTCTCTTCTTCCACTTCTAGCGTAGTCACTATGGCAGCATTTCAATCCTTTAGAGCCCGTTTGGTATCGATTTTGTTCCCTATTTCCTGTTTTTTTTTTTTTTTTAAAAACGGAAGTGTTTGGTAAAGTTACCTGTTTCTCGTTCTAAAAAAAAAAAAAAAAGTTTATCATTTTATAAGGAATTATTGATAAAAAAATAGTTTTTCTCATTTCCGTTTCTCAATTATTTCTATTGATTTCCTTTTCATTTTTCTTAATTACTTATATTAGTTTCCATTTCCTTTTGCTCAGTTCTTTTTATTGATTTCCTTTTTCTTTTTCTTAATTCTTTTTATTGGTTTCTTCTTTTTTTCAATTCTTTTTCTATTTCGTTATCTTCTCGTGATTTTCTTTTTCTTCCTCTTATTTCCATCTTCTTCCCTAAATAACCACTCTCCACGTGGTTTCCTTTTTCTTTCTCTTATCTCTATCGTATTTTTCAAATAACCATCATCTTCATCTTCCTCTCATCGTCTTCATTGTCTTCCTCTTCGCCTCTCATCTTCTTCTTCTACACGACGCCTTCCTATTTGCTGGATCTGAATTTTCCTCTTCCTCTTTGCGTGAATTGTGTTTTCGTTGTAGGCGTTTGCTAAATTTGTGGGTTTTGCCAAACCTATGAGTTTTAGATGTAAGTTTTTGTCTTCTTTGCCATGGGTTTCAATCCTCCTCTTCATCGTGAGTTTTCGTCTTCCTCTCGACAACTCTGTCCTTCAGATCCCTATCTTCATCTCGTTCTCCATAAGATTACAAGAAGATCTTCCTATCTAGGTTTGATAATTTTATTTTTTATGTTTAATGGAT
Organism: Cucumis sativus; assembly: GCF_000004075.3. Classification (NCBI taxonomy): domain Eukaryota; kingdom Viridiplantae; phylum Streptophyta; class Magnoliopsida; order Cucurbitales; family Cucurbitaceae; genus Cucumis; species Cucumis sativus. The sequence goes on from NC_026658.2 coordinate 10,973,451, forward strand.
GACATATTTTTGTTTGATGTTTAATTGAATTAAATGTAAATTAAATTAAATTAAATCTTAAATAAAATCAAAATCAAGAAACAAGAAACAGTTACCAAACCTTTTTCTGTTTCTGTTTCTTTTTTTCAAGAAACAAGAAACAGTTATCAAATACATTCATATTTCTTGTTCTAAAAAAGAAGGAACGGGAAACCGATAACCGGGAACGTGGAACAGTAAATGGAAATGTTACCAAACGGGCCCTTTGCTTTCTCTTCAAATTTTCAAAGTATAAATAATCTAGGTGAGAACCCCTATTTATACAAATTTCAAATCGGCTTAGTCACCCTAAAACCCTAGGTATCACCCCAACTTCTACTCTCACTGGTGCACGTGTAAGCTTAAGGTTTAACCTTAACTAATATCTGCACGTGGCCATTACAACACTTAGGAAAGTTTTCCGTAAGTTTCCTTCCTTCTTCTCGCCGCCAAGTTCCATTTCACAAAGAACTCTAATCGCCTAACCTTCCATCTCGCAAAGTTTCTTAATCACATAGTAACACTTAAATGCCAAGAAGTCCTTCTCGCGTAACATTTCCTCAACGCATACTTTAACCTAAATGTTGACTTGTTATTGCATAACCCCAGTACCTAAATGTTGACTTGTTATTGCATAACCCAGTCAAAACACCTTTTCTTAGACACTTAGTCAAATTTACTCCTTACTTAGTTAGGAATCTAACAGAAAATATCCATTCACTCCTCATATTAATATCAAAACCGTTTTGAAAACGTAGAAATATTGATGAAAATATCAATCCGTCATAAAAAAAAATTAATACAATGGATAAAAGTATTTTTATTCCATAAACTGTAGATTCACGTATATTTCTACATATATGTAATATAAAAATAAAAAGTCATGCGGCAGAAATGCACGGGGAGATACGGAAAATTTCCATACATTGGTAGCATAGGAAAATTCCCCACTCTTTCAATCTGCTTTCTTTAAGTTCAAGCAATTATCTGCCACTTGGCTGAACAGCTCCTGAACTTGTACTAATTCTTTCTCTGAAACACAGTTTGGGTAAGATTGTTAGTTGCGCAAAATATCCTTATGTTCAATAGAATGAAGTGAACATGAGAAATTTACATTTAGGGCTAAAATTATTAAATAGAATTATTTCAACTAAAGTAAGTCGCCAGCCAAACAACATCAGTCTTATGTAACCACACCGGGGCACGGTTTGAAAATGTAGAGATTAACAAGAAGACAGAGATAACACCTGCTGCTTGTAGCTGTTTTTGAAGTTCTTGACCTACAACATCGTTCTCAGCCTGAAATACATACTGAGAGAAGTAAACAACACAACAACTCTTGATCTTATATCAACATCAGAATATGAGAATTCATACCTGTAGTTCTGCAATCCTTTTCAACTGCTCTTCTTCACCTCCATCAGATAGAGGCAATGCTGCAACCAATGCATCAAACTGTGCTAGAAAATATTGACAATAATTTTTTTAAGAAAAGGTACACATGTTCAATTGGATAATTGCAAATAAATGAAGCAAGATCCCATCCCTTTCTTTTGTTCAAAATGCTGATAAATTTTGTTTTTGATGTACAACTAGACTTTTGTTGAAAAACAAGGTGAAAGAATACATAACCATACAGAATGGTGTTCACAGAAAGTGTAGCTAACTATAAGAAGGGGAAGGGCTCCAATCAAGTGAAATGTGACTAAGCGATTAATTATTAAAAACGAATCTTCAAGATCCAAGATTCGGTTATTTCTCCCTTGAAGATTCTATCATTTCTCTCGCACCCCAAACCCCACAAATTAGCATATACTCCAACCTACTATGAAAACAGCCATTTCTCCGAGAGAGAAAAGTGGATGGAGGAGAAATTCCTCAGTTGGCTCCTTGCAACTCCTCAAAAAACTAATAAAATAACATACCAATCAAGAGGTAAACGTAAAAAATACAGAAAATGAGAGAATATATAGAACAAATCTAACTCGTTGTAGAATCACATCTAGAAGTCATTAAAAGTCCAGCAGAGTTGGAAAACTTTGTACGTTTCTATTACTTAATACTATCACACTGAGATTTTCAAACTTAACGTGGACAGAATCAGTCTATTTTATAATTCTATATAATCCTTAAAAGATTATTCGGAAGAACAAACCTAAATGCATTGCTGAGTTCGACGATGGAAACTTGTGAAAATCAAAACTCTCTCAGCAAAATTGCTCAAATACAGGGTTTGAGTATCAGATTCCAAAATATCAACACTTAAAGAACACCTTAAAGTGGGCCTAAATATACATAACAAGCAGTTAAAAAGTAAAAGGATAACTAAAAAAAAAGAACCATAGTACTTTGTTTTATTGCCGATCGAATAGCCATACCTACCTCAGTAGTATTTGATGTTAGATGGGAAAAATAGACTGAAGTTTTCAATACCAAATTTGTGGATTGTATCATATATCATAGCATTAGAATATGTACTCATCTCAAACAAGTAGCATGAAACCTGCTGCCTTGATTTTTCTTTCTCTTCCAACCTCAACACAAGGGTGCTTCAAGTAGATACTGCATTCTCGGCTACTTACCCAGTAGACACTAGACAGAATGCATGTAAAGTTAATCTAGGACACTGAATTTCCTCAAATGGAAAATGCAAATATTTTTCTTGATGTTTCAATGCGTGGAAAGTTTATTAACAAGAGGTACTCTAACTCATTCATATTTTCCACCCCGAAGTATTAAAGTGCAGAATAAATGATACGCACCTGCTTAGCAGCTTTCACCAAAGCGGCACTCATAAGCTTGGGCTGCTCTGCGATGGTTGCATTATCCTCTGTAGGCTCCTGAGACGGTGGTTCGGGATAATTAGGGGATAAACGAACTGGAGGAGCATCTCTTTGCAATGTCCCAAATGTGTTGAAAGCTAAAGCAGCAATTGTGTTAACTTGTTCCTGCAATTGGGAAATTATATCCATCTTCAACCTTATCCCTAGGATGAATTGTTCAGAAGATGATTCCGCAAATAATACACATATCGCTCCTTTTAATCAGCAAATCAGTTCCAGAAACTGAGTGAGTGAGAGTACGATCCGCCGTTTATCTCAAAGGACTGTCATCGAGATGCTACCGGAGACAAGGAAGGGGCTGGGCGGTTGAACGTGAGTCGGAGAAAAAGCAGATGAATTAGGGTTCCTTCTTTTCCTTATACCTTCCTAATTTTCTAGTTTTAGAACGTCAAGTCGTCAATCACAAAATGTTTCGAAAATAGCAGAATGAATTAAAGTATTATTGAGATGTATTTCTAACTATTTTCAATAATTTTCACATATAATAATTAAAAGGTGTTTCAGATTTTCTATTCCAATAAACAAAATTTATGCTAAGTTCACCTTTCCAAATAGAATTGAAATCTTTATATCCCACATTTACCTAAAACTTGTACAAAGACCCAATTTTTAACTTGAAAATATTACTATGTTCAATAAGATATAATGTATCGAACGATATGATAAAACTAATTACTATATAATGACTAATTATATGAATTTTCAGGACATGATTGTTTAGAAGAAGCAACAAAAAAAGAAAAAAGAAAATATGAGGCTAGCGATCAAGATAGTTTGGAGATTATCGATTGTCGTGATCGATCAATCATCAATGGTTGATTGTGAGGTTGACCAACTTTTGTTGCCAATTGTCATAAATGATCATTCACGGGAGGTTGAAGTGAATTTTTTTCTAAAAGTTATGACATTCAATAACAAAAAAAAACCATATTTCAAACTCAAGCGTTTGATTTTTTAATCCAAATAATTTTATTTCAACTGTACAAACATGAGTATGGCTTCAAATGTCAAACCACGCTAATTCCAAACTCATGAGCCAAACAGTCCCTTTGTGTTTTGCTTATACTATCATTAAAAAAAAAACATTACTAAGATGCCATTGTTTTATTTTATGTCCTCTCCTGATTTATTTTCTCTATCTTCCTTTTTTTTTTTTTAGTTGTAGAGATGTTACTGACCATATGTTCTGACAATGCTAATCTCGTTCTTTATCGCTCATCTGCTTGCTTCCAAAACTCTTTCTAGGGTCGGTATAGATAGAGAAGCTACCCTTCCTAAGTAGGGCAGAGACAAGAGGTTTGGGTGGGTCGGCTGTATGACCAGCTCTTTCGGTTGAGGAGATAGGAAAGACCCCTACGTAGCGGGAGAGGATGCAGGTGCCATAAGACAGGTCCGAAGGACTATCCATTAGGGATTTGATGAGTGCAGAATTAGCACAGTTGGATGTGTTGGTAGGTCGTCAAAGTGGGATTGAACTATTCGTTGTACGGGGCTATCAGAAAGCAAAAGAGCTCTCGAAGCATCATATTTGTGAACGAGTGTTACAAAGACAAAAGAGCAAGAAAAGATTGAGATGGGTGAACATTGAATGAGTTGCCAACTAGAGAACAAGAAAGAGGAGAGACCGAGAGTGAGAGGAAATCAAAAGTGAGGAGATCCAGAGTGAAAGTGTGAGAGAAGCAAAAGAACAGTAGTGTGATAGCGAGAGACCCAATCTAAATCTACATTTTGGTAATTTCACCTGATACAATATAAACAAAAGGACAAATCTTAAAATTTACAAACTAGATCAATTCTCATTCCAACCTATTATTTTGGATCATCTCTACAATTATCCCAATTGTTAAAGTTTTATTCAATGGTTAAGTTTCCGCACTTTGAAAATATTTTCTTCACGTATTATTCTCAATTACACAATGAAATAGTAAAAATTAAATATATGTGCAAAACTTGGTATAGTTGAATGTGAGATTGAAAATAGATACATTCTACTAGATTCTTAATCAAAATTTGAATGTGAGATTGAAAATAGATACATTCTACTGTATTCTTAATCAAAATTTGATTACTACCAATATGCATGAATGACATCCTTAAATAAATTGAATGGTATTTTTTTTAAGGATAGTTGCAAATTTAACAATTAGATTCAAATTAATTAAGTATATAGCAACATTTTAAAAAATTTGCAAATATATGAAAATTTGTCAAATTCTATCAATGATAGAAGTCTATCACCGATAGACTATGCTACAAATATTGGTCTATCACTGATAGACCATACGAAGTCTATCAACGATACAAGTCTATTGGTGATATTTTTGCTATATTTGCAGTTTTTTTAAAATTTTGCTGTATCGTTAATTATTATTGCTGAAATGTTTATTAATTGCAATTTTCCTTTCTTAATTACACTTTTAGTGAAAAGAACATTGTACTCTAAAATAGCTCATTGTATTTGGGACGTGTTAATAAGATAGTGTGGATAAAGGTTATTTTAACCATTGTTTTGGTATAACAATATTTACCGTTCAATGATTAAAATAACCAACTCTCTCTTCCAATGTTTTTGACGACTCCATCTATCTATCAACGACCATCGACGACTCCATCTATCAATGACCAATTCCGTCAATCGCTTCAACAACCAACCTCAACATAAACCACTTTCTAGCCCAGTTTTAGAGACCACCACTTCTGATAGCAACTCTAACAACAATCTATATAGACAACCAACACTGACAACACATGACTCATTCTGTTTCTTATATTTATTTTGTATACTGATCTTTTTAGAACTAATTATTCTTAAAAAGTGATTTTATGAGGATGCAGCATGGTAATCAATCTATTTTTGCCTTTTCCAACTATTTGTAATTTCATGAGGATGCAGCAGGGTAAGATTTAAATTAGAAAAATAAATTAACGATCTTCCTCCATTAAAACCCTGTTACAATACTTGTTTTTGCACTTCAAACAAGCCAGCCAACTTAACTTCTGATTCATCGTTAGTCTATCAAGTTTTTTCTTGCAACGTTTACTTGATTGCAAGAAAACTGTTTTAGAAAACGGAATGAGAAAAAGTTTTGGAAAACATATGAGATAAACAAAACAGACTTTCTTAGCACACAACTCAGAATAAGAAGGATTACCAACTAACCTTACCCCATAATACGTTTTGAGCCACATGCAAAGTAGTGAGGAATCACACAAAAATAAATGCAAAGTAAAATACACATAATGAAAACATGATAAACAGAGGTTGGTACAAACGAGACATCACACCTTTATCAAAACTTCATACACTGATAATATTGTGCATATAATAACATGTCGCCCAGTACTGGGTAAATCTGACTACTCATTCTCTCACACTCATGCACCTCCATTACTCAACTCTATGGATAATCAAATATAACAGAAATCCACCGCAACATGGAGAACGGGAGAGAAATTCTAACTGAGGATTGCGGCAAGCACAAGGGATTCTTCAAATCACTTCACTTTGGCTGCTGTTGACTGTAACAAGTTCCGAGCATGTTTGAAAGTGATTCTGAAATGATGAAAATTACTTTGAAATATATTTTGTCATTCAAAATCAATTCTAATAATATAAAATTGTATTTAAAAGTATAAAATTAAATATTAAATTGATTGAATGATCACATCCATCCATGTTTCGAAATTATTTTAAACATGGTAAAAGAAATTTTAATCATTTCAAAATCACTCTCAACCATGCACGTTAACAAACTATCCAAAAGTTCAGATTTCAGAAATGCTTACTTGCACCACAGCATGAGTTGAGTCAAATTCTTCGATATCCTTACAAAGGTTCTGAGGCACCCCAAAAGTTCAGGGTCATGCACGGACTTCTTACTTCTCTCGAGCAGGCATTGAATCAATCTCTTTGATGTCCTTTACAAAGGTCCTAAGGCACCCATTAATAATACGAGGTGCTGCTCCATCACAGAATCGTTTTGCAAGATCAACGGCCTTCATCAATAACCAAGAACGATATATTTTTTTTTAACAAAAAAATAATTTATGTTAGAAAAGGGAGTAATCTTAGACAGATATCAAACAGACATAAGAGATGTTGGTTTTGACCTTCATGTAAAACATCTTAAGACATATTTACCTCATTAATGACAATCTGATGCCTTGTTCCAATAACCGTTATTTCAGACATGGCCAGGTGGAGAATACAAAGCTCTAGAATCCGTCCTGCTGGCTTGTTCTGAAATATATACGAATGCATGAGATATTTAATCTCCTTAACTATTACAAATCTTAAACATTCTAAAAAATTTGCAAATTCAAGAAGTTCAAGTCCAAGTGCATGATCCTTGCTTTGTATCCGTGCAACTGATATGTCTGAAGATGGAATGATTTATGGAATAGAATAATAAAACATGTTGTGCAGAATGTATTTTCTGTTATTTCTCTTCGAAAGAAAGGGTTTTATTAAATAGAAGAAATACCCAATACAAAATAGGAAAAAACAAATACACAAATGTTTCTTTAATACAATGAAAATATTAACAATAAAGGAAATAATCAACACTCCCCCTCAAGTTAAGATATCATCCATAGCCAACTTTTCAATTAAGTTGTTGAATAGCTATTTTGGAAGACCTTTAGTTAACACATTTGCGATTTGTTTTGTTCTCAAAAGATAAGGGATGCATATTATCCCTTGAACAATCTTTTCCTTCATAAAGTGTTTATCACCTTCACTATGTTCCGTCCTATCATGAAGGACTGGACTGTGGGCAATGGAAATTGTTGCCTTGTTATCACAATAAATGAGCATAGGCATTTTCTGGGAGAATCTCAATTCTTCCAATAGTCTTCTTATCCATATGCCCTTACAAATACCATGGGTTGATGCTTTAAATTCTGCTTCTGCGCTACTCGCAACCATGCTCTATTTTTTGCTTCATCAAGTAACTAAATTTCCTCCAACAAAAGCAATAACCAGAAGTGGCTCTTTTATCAGTTGTACTACCTAACCAATCTGTATCAGTGTACACTTCGACATTTAGTGGTCATGTTTTTAAAACAATATGCCTTTTCCTAGAGTACTTTTCAAATATATTAGAATTCTGTGAACATCAAAGTGAGCTGGTCCAGGAGCATGCATGAACTGACTTCCCATACTAAGTATTCACTGCGAAAGCGATGTCAGGACGTGTGTGATCGAGATATGTAAGTCTCCCCACAAATCTCTGATACTTCTCTTTTTCTTTTATTTCTTTTTCAACAACTTCTAATTTCAAGTTCTGCTTAATAGGAGTTTCAACCACCCTACAGCCAAGTAAACCTATTTCTTTCCGTAGATAAAAAATATACTTCCTTCGGTTGACAAGAATGCCACTTCTGGACCTAGTAAACTCCATGCCTGGTTAATATTTCATAGTTCCTAGGTGTCTGATTTGAAAATCATCAACTAACTTTTTCTTCAAGAAAGTCATGTCTCATCAAAAATGATATCATGAACATAAACTATCAAAAACATAACCTTGTCATTTCCTGTATGTTTATAGAGCATAGTACGATTGACTTGACTTTGACTAGATCCATAGCTTGTGACTGCTTTTTTAAAACGTTCAAACCAGACTCTAGGAGACTCATATAATGATTACTTTAACTCACACTTTGTTAATCCTGAGATCACCTCAAAACCAGGTAGCAAACGTATAAATACCTCTTCTTCATGATCCAATTGAGAAAGTCATTCTTAACATCCAGTTGATAAAGTGGCAATCAAAATTAACTGCAACATGTAGCAAAATTCTTATGGAATTAATTTCAGCAACTGGAGCAAATATTTCTTGATAATCAACTCCATAGGTCAGAGTAAATTTCTTAGCAACCAATCTGACCTCGTACCTTTCAATACTACCATCAGCTTTACATTATACAGTGAACACTCGCTTACATCCAACCGTTTTCTTGTTTTTAGGTAGTTCAACTATGTCCCATGTGCAGTTTTGTTTCAGTGCATTCATCTCTTCCATTACTGCCACTTTCCAATTCAAATCATTTAGGGCCTCCTGTGTATTCCTTCTAACAAATAGGTGGTTTATTTTGGATGTGAAGGCTTTATGACTGTTAGATAATCTGTGATAAAGAAAGATAGTTTGCAATGGGATATTTGGCACCTTTACGGGTGATTTTCCTATGGGCAATTGGAATGTCAAGATTAGAGACATCGGGTAAGGAGAACTAGGAAAATTATGAGAAGTACTGGGAGAATTATGAGAAGGAGATGTATGTTACCTAGATCTGCAGAATCATTCATCGAAGAATTAGATTGGTCCTATGATAGATCAACTGTTTATTCTCAATTACTTTGAGGCAAGGTTTTTCTAGTATAAATCTGAAGTTCAGGTTTTTGTAGTGTTTCTTCCCTAAAGAAGAACTTTCCACACTTGGCATCAAGGGATTATAACTCATAATTTCAGGACCAATGATGTCTGGGGTAAGTGAAGTGTCCTAGAAATTATCTTCGAGGTTAGATGTCTCCCTTTGAAGACAGAAAGGCACGTCCATACTCTCCAAAAACTTTTTGGTTGAAGGGTCAAAACATTTGAAAGCCTTCTTATGGGAGACATAGCATACAGAAATGTATTTAACGGCTCAAGGATCAAGTTTAGTTAGTATAGGGTAAAGAATATGAACATAAACAATACACCCAAATACTTTTATTGTTAAGTCAGAAAACAATCTAACAGTAGGAAAAAACCCGTTTTGAAGCGACTCAAAGGAGTTTTAAAATTCAAAATCTTGGTTGGCATTTGATTTATGAGGTATGCAGCAGTAAGGACTGCATCACCACACAAATATTTTGGTACATGCATAGAAAGCATAAGGGCACAAGCAACTTCAAGTAAATATCTATTTTTTCGCTCAACGACGTCATTTTGCTAAAGAGTATCTTGACATGTAGCTTGATGGAAAAATACCCTTATCTTGCAAAAAATAAGTTAATTGTTTGTTAAAATATTCAGTACTATTATCAGAGTGAAGAATGCGGATTTTAGTTTGAGACTAGGTCTCAATCATATTGTAAAACCAAACAAAAACCTCTTCTACCTTCATTTTTTTTGTTAAAAGATAAAATCAAGTTAAACAAGTGTGATCAAGGTAACAAACCAACCCAACTCAACGCTTACCACTATAAGCCAACACTCTAGACGGACCCCACACATTAGTGTGAATGAAGTAAAAAGGCGAGGAACCCTTACAAGGTTTGGGTCGATGATGTTTAGCAGAAATGCAACTTTCACTTTAAAAGATTGAACAATCAAAATCTTTAAATAAATTTGGAAACAAAGAGGGCCCTCCCCAACAGAAGCTAAAGAATAATCACCTTCCAATTGTTGAAAATCATAGAAAGGCTGTAATTACAGAAGTCTTTGGTGTAATTCGTACTCCACTAAGAAGTTGTGTGTTGCAACACAGTCCAAAAAGAATCAAAAGAGTTATAGCTATCTTAAAAAATTCTACTATTCCTTTATTTCCAAATGCACCACAAAAGAAACTGGGTAGCACATCTCCATAAGATGTTTCCTTTCGAACTATAACCTCTAATGTTAAGCCCTTCCAGCATCCAACTATCAACCTTACTAGGAAGACAAAGCTCCAAATCAAAATTCTAAACAAATTGTTCCAAGCTTTCCTAGTAAAGAGAGTGCAAAAATAAGTGGTTTAGGGTCTCCTCATCTTTGAAACAAGAACAGAACATTGAGGGGCTGAGCATATGTGTTGGATTTTTTTTTTTTTTTTTAAATTTTCTCACGAGTGTTAGACTTCTATAGGCGAGCGACCAAAAGAAGAATTTCACCTTTTTCGAGATTTTAGTTTTCCACATGTGGTGAATCGGAGGAGCAGCATGGAGGGAGATCTCTTGGTAAAATTACGGAAAGTAGACTTTGTAGTAAAGCTGCCATTAACGTTAGAAGTCCATTTAAGACTATCACCACCATCTGAGGGGGCCAAGGATGGAAATTTTTTAGAATTGAGGCCACGTTGTCAAGCTCATTATCGAGCACATTTCTTCTAAGGCCCAAGTTCCACGAATGAGTAACATTACACCAACATTCAGACACAAAAGCATCTTTGTTCAGTGCCAAGGAGAACAAGGTAGAGGAATTTTTATGCAAGCGGTTCCACGCCACACCAACTATCTTTCCAGAATCTGATTTTTGTTCCCTCTCCCAACAAAAAAGCTGTGAATTTATAAGTCTCCTTATGCTTCAAAATAACGGCCCACAATCTATAAGACCTTCCTCTGTTCGGAGCTTTAGTAGACCACCCTCTCCTCTAAGCGGTAAATGGCCACAATTAAGCGCCTCCATTAAGTGGTTTCTTCCTTACTAAACCTTCAAAGCCATTTATTGACAAGAGCAGTGTTCTTTTGCCTAAATGATCCAATCTCAAGGCCACCATAAGAGATTAGGCGAGAAGAACAATCCCATTTGACAATGTGGAAAACCGAATTAATAAACCCTATCCAAACAAAATTTCAAATAATCTTTTCCAGTCTATTGATAACACCAACCGGGGCTTGTGCAAGGGAAAATAAGTAACAAGGAAGGCTGTTGAGAACCAATTGCATAAGAGTTAGCCTACCCCCTTTGGAGAGGGACATAATCCTCCACCTATCAATTCAGGAGGAGTATTCTAACCACATGATAACAACATAAAGAAGAGAATCACAAAATAAAATAGTAAACAAAAAAAAGCTTTTTTCACGACCTTCCAAGTTGGAGGAATGACTTTTTCAATTTTAAGCGCACGACTGTCCCATCCGTCCCCAACTGCAACCAAAAGTTTTCGTGTAAACCTGAAAACCATGAAGAAGATCGCTTGCCTTATTTCATTCTTAAAGTGAATAATATTGATAAAATAGATGAAAGTGATACAAAATTTTCATCTTATCATCCTCTGCCAAAGGTAGGGGAGTATAAACCAAGTTTACCGTAAGATCAGTTTGCTGTAGACAATCTTTGGTGGGGCTGCGAGGATTTCTGCCTCTGAGGTAAGTCATGCAGAAAACAGAATTTTAATACTAACCGCAATAAAAGAGGACTTGGAGGCTAGACAATACTGAATTAGCAATTATAGTAAAAACATGGGAAAAATTGAAATACCCTTAGTCCCTAATTATGGATTCGGTTGGATTTTTTTAATAAAAAATTAATTTATTGATGAATGAAATAATCCAAAGAAGTAGACGAAATGAAAAGAATAAAAAAGAAGCCCAAAAGAGAGGGAAACATTACAACTGAAAAAGAAGTAGACAAAATGAAAAGAAGTACAACCAAATGTGTTGGATTAAAACAAAAAAAAAAAACAGAGAGCCCCTAATGTAAGAAGACTAGAAGTTAATTGGGTAATTAGTTACTATTCTAGGTTAATTCCCTCTCTACCCACCACTTGTAATAAACTCTATAAATAAGAGCCTTCCCCTCTTGTCTGAAACACATTATTCATTCTAATAAAAAGATTTACAGTCTTGGTTCTTGGATAATTACTCCTTAAGGTTACTTAGACTACATCATTTTAGTTTCAGAGCGGCCACCTGGGCCAACGTTGACTACAAACGATGGAAGATCGAGAAACTTTTGGTGACGCCAATCACTAGAAGGAGCTTCATGAGTTGTGCTTATTGTCGAACACACATCTAATTTGGGGGAACCTTTAAAATTTCAAGAAAGAAAGAAGAAATTGGGGAGGAAAGGACTATTACCAATCAAAGAAGATGTCCAAGAAAAACACAGCAGTTTGTATAGGCAAGAAAATCAATTTTACTTCCAAAAACAGTGCTGGAATTTTGACTAAAGTGATTCCGAAGAAGAATTTCAACTTGCTATTTTTACCTATGTTCAATCTATTAAACCACCAATTCACCCAAAATATTAAGCTAGTGGTTGAAGGCAAATTTAATTACAATTACTAACACTCCCCTTACTTGTGGGCTCGAAATATCTGAAAGGCCTAACAAGTGGAAATTAATTTTAATTGGGGAGGAAACAACAATGTAGAGGCTTAAACATAGGACCTCCTGGACCACCTGCTCTGATACGATATTAAACCACCAATTCACCCAAAAGCTTAAGCTAGTGGTTGAAGGAAAATTTAATTATATATCACTAAACAATCTTCTCAAAGAACCTATCATTATCCACAAAGGAAATTTGATTCTAGTGATTCTAGTGACTCCGATGATATTTCTAAGAAAGCTTGGGATGGAATAAGAAGACGGAAATATCGACAAACGGCCCAATGATTCGATCAAACCCATTTTTTAAGAAATCAACGTAGAACTTGGGAGTTCAATGAACTAAAGAATCGTCAAGAATGGATTTTTACAACCCTAGAAGAACGCTCAAGACTCAAAATTACTCTTTTGGTTATGAAACACGATCAAGAAAGGTTGATTCAAGAAAGTCAATGGATGAGTCTTATACCCACTATGAGATTTAAACATATTCAATTCCCTAACAAAATGACTACTTTTTTCTTCTTTTTTTTATCCAAAGAACGATTAGAGAGAAAAAAAAACAAAAACAAAATGACTACTTTGATCCCTTAGGCCGTAGCACTGGAGGAAATAAAGAAAATAACAAAAGAAATCCAACATATTGGGGAAAATGACTCACATATCGATCAACTATCAATTCATTTGCAAGATTTCAAGAACAAATTGGTTTCACATACGGAAGAAAAAACAAAGGAATCATAGTTGGAAAATTTTCAAATAGAAAATCTGGACGATAAAATTGAAGGAAAACAAGAATTTGAAAATGTTGATCTGGAAATAGTCTCAAGTGAAGAAAAATCCAACTAAGAAGATTGGAAGAAAGGACGAACACCAAGCAAAAATCAAATAAGAAAATGACACATTGATTGTAGTCGAAATGGATCATCGAATCGTTGAAGAACTTGAAGCGCATGATAGAGAAGACATGATTCTTGAACGATTCTCTTTGGAATGTGGTGTTCTAGACTTTGAGTGATTGGTCCATTGAATGTGGTTTTGAATGAGCATGAAGGAAAAGATCTTTTTTGGCTTTACGGTCAATGGAGAGGTTCCTCTTTTGGTGGAAATATTGGATTTTTTGTCTCAACTTAATCTAATTTATCATAATATTTTTGTATAAAACATCGGAGGTTGGTTTGGTCATATTCCATTGAACAAGTTTATTTCATTAATTATTTGCTTCATAATTTTTTCCTTCTTAAAACTCGAGAACAGGTTTTCTTTTTGGAAGGGTAGAATGATGTAAGAAGAATAGGGGTTAGTTGGGAAATTAGATAATATTCTAGGTTAATTCCATTTTTACCCATCACTTGTAATAAAACTCTTAAATAGGAGTATTATCCTCTTGTATGAAGCACATTATCCATTCTAATAAAAAGATTAACAATCTTGGTGCTTAGATAATTACTCTTTGAGGTTGCTTAGGCTACATCAATCAGCCCTAGTACAAAGGCAGCAAGGAGACAAAATGATGGAGCACGTCTAAAAGGAAAAATGCCAAGTTTGATGAAGATCGCTACTGATGAATGATGGCTCAAAAAACAGGTCTCTAAACCCCGTTTCAAAAAATCAAGGTGGGAGTCAATTTGCACAATCAAGTTGATGATGGCCCTTCTCAAATCAAATCTTTAGCTCTTTTCTCACATGATATAGAGCTTTCTTATGGAACCTAATACAGTACACTGTGCTTAGCCCCTCGATGTGTTGCCTTTGCTTCAAAGGAGAGGAAACCTTGGACCACATATTTTTGCACTGTCTTTTTACTAGGAAAGCTTGGAACACTTTGTTTAGAATTTTTTATTTGGAGCTTTGTCTTCCTAGTAAGGTTGATAGCTGGTTGATTGAAGGGCTCAACATTAGAGGTTATAGCCTGAAAAGAAACATGTTATGGAGATGTGCTACTCGGTCCCTTTTGTGGTACATTTGGAAAGAAAGGAATAGAAGAATTTTTTAGAATGACTATAATTCTTTTGATTCTTTTTGGACGGTGTTGCAACACACAACTTCTTGGTGGAGTATGAATTACACCAAACATTTTTGTAATTATAGTCTTTCAATGATATTCAGCAATTGGAACGCCATCATTTTTTAGTTTCTTCTGGGGAGGGCCCTTTTGTCCCTTGCCCTTAGGTTGTTCTATTTTGTTATATGAATACATATGTTTCTCATCAAAAAAAAAAAAAAAAAAAAATGGAACCTAATACAGTATTGATATAACGTGGATATCTCATCTTGACAAAGAATTGGTTCACACTCAGAAGAAGAAACTTCTTTGTCAAATAAAGTTAACCAAACTAAAGATCGTAATTTGTCAGCAACACTTGCAGTATTTCGAGATCTACTCCAACTTCTATGGGCAACTCAACGTTCATACCGATGCTTGATGTTAATCTATTAGTTCTTTGTTAAGCTTTTAAGTAAATCAATCATTTGTTATGGTTTGTGGAAACTTAACATTTTTCTGCTTTTCTTTTTCCTTTTTACTCCTTTGAGAGATTTTGTATCTTTTGAGCATTAGTCTCTCTTTTACACTTTTCATCTTTTCAATGAATAGTTGTCTCTTCTAGCCAATCATGTTTTTAATATAAAGTAATGGGTGAATTAAGAAGAAGAAATAATGTGTGTGTGTGTGTGTTATATGAAGGTCAAATAATTGTTTACCAATTGTAGAATCCCTTTCATCCTTACGTAAGAGCTCATCTGCCTCTTCAATTGTTTCAACGGTAACCGGCGGACCTCCAAAGCTCATATGATTATATTCCATCAATGATGTCTTGTCAAATTCATATCCTGATTCTGAATTGTACAAACAAAGAAAAAAAAGCAAGCAGGATTTTATATTTGAGTGACATCTATTTCCCCAGCACGATCTTTTTTATATTAAAACACACACACCAAATAGTATATGGGGTAACAGAAAACCATGTATCATGTCTCTACCATAGATTACCTCGTCGGGCATTTAACCTTTTCTCAAAAAGCCGAACAGGATCAGAGCCTTCTAAACAAGCTGCATAAACAATTGACCTGCCATTGAATAATCTAGTAGAATTAGAATTTATCACAAGTCTAGAAATTAAACAAATTCTTAGCCCATATCTTGGCAAGTAAGCCAACTTTTTGAATACGTAAAAGGTAGAGAGGAGATATTCATATGTTGGAGAAAAAAAAAGGTGAAAAGGAAGTAGTGGATCTTACAAAGCAAGCTCTCTAGCAGCTCTCGGACTACAAAATTTGCCGCTCTTGTCAACCTTTGGAATCATCTCAATGGAAGATATTGAAATAGAACTCCTCTCTTCAGCCACACGATTTTCAGAAAAAGAAGTAGAAGCCCGAAGCGAGGCTTGACAGCAGAAACGTGGCATGGAATCTTTTATGTGGGGAACAATTGAACTAGCATGAAATGGGAACTGACATATTCCAGAAATGTGGTAGGAGAAATGAAAATTAGGCCTGAAGAAAAGAGAGGATGAGCAAGAATGAAAACTAAGCATGCTAAGTTAAGTCATGTTTTCTGGAAAGATGTAGTAATCATGGAGCCTATATCTTTTCTTTTTCTTTTCCCTTTTTCCTTTCTTTAAGAAAAACTAGGCAAAACAACAATATGACAATTTCCTTGCCTCTAGCAGTTGTCTCAATTAATATCCAATTGTCTAGAGTGTCAATAATATAAATTACTCACTAAATTTGCCATAACCCACGAGAGAATGAAAAATAAAGTTGTTTAGTTATGGACCCACAATGTAAGGAGTTAATAAATCATGAAATTGATGCTAATGAATCGGGTGATCTACAATGTGTTTAATAACTCCTGCGGCCAAACAACTCCACCCCACCCAACTCCTCTCCCCAATCAGCCCTTAACCTCTTAAGCTTGTTGAGTTCAGGAGCAACTCGAAGCTCGCAAGTGAAAGAGTATCAGGAAGAACAAGGTTTTAGTTTCAGTAGTGTTTTTCTACATAGTAACCATAGGTTGAATTACATAAAACCAAGTTCGTTACTGTTGACCAGTATAAGATGGTGGTCGTGTTATCTCGGTGCTCATCCAGGTGCCACATCTGGTATAGTCCAATTTTAGACTACTAAGGAAATATCCAAAACTGATATTTAAAGCAAATGTTCACTGACCCTGCATCCACCATTCTGGAAAGTTGTAAAGATGATGCAAGTATTTAGAAGGAGTAACTAGTATGAAGTGATGAAGCATGCCACATCCTACCGCCTCTATTTCACAATTCAAATTGCTAAGCGTGAGAAATTAACAGAGAGGTCAATTGTTGTTGGTGAACTGATGTAGCCTAAAGGACCCAAAGGAGAAAATTATACAATTATCAACTTTCAAAACTTAATATGAATCGAAGTTGTAAAGGTACACGAGAGAGGACTCCAGAATATGGAAAATGAAATCCCAAAATGAAACTAAAAAGGAATTCAAATTCAAATAAGAAACTAAAAAATGATTAGCATGAATTTACCCAAGATTTACCACTAATTCCTTAACTCCCCTTACATGGTGAGCAAGATTTAGAAAGCAGAGTTTAAATGGAAAAAGGAAAGAGGGGAGTAGGTAAAGAATAGAGAACAGAAGAAGTGGAAGGGCAAAGGAAAAAGAAACCTGGTAGTGATAACTTTATCCCCAACGGTGAAGAGTCGAGTCTTGTGGGCAGAAGCTCCAGGTGCAAATTTCAAACTATGAGGTTGGTCAGCATCATGGGAATCTCCGAGTCCAGTGTCGGTTTTGAAAGCTGAGTATTTAAGGGAGTGAAGGGTTGAAAAGGAGGTGGAGAAACTAAGATGAAAGGGAAAGCATAAGGAAAAGAAGTTGGGATGGGAACGTTGAGTAAAGGAAGATAAATGGGATTTGGGGAGGGGATGAGAGTGGGAAGAATAGGGATAAAGGGAGGTGGGTGGAGCTAAAGACATTGTGAAATGCCCCAAAATCAGCTCTCGTTACTCACAGAGGACTTGGAGGCAGAGCCATTTCCTAGTGGAAGAAGAAGGAAGCTCCTCCGACTTGTTTGGTGGTGCGTAAGCCGTCTCGGATGGATAATCCAACATTTTTTCGAATGATATTATTAATATTTAATATTTTTTTTAGATTTTTTATAAATTTTTCAAAATATTTAAGAAACTATACCAAATTTTATTATTTAAAATGTTTTTAAAAATATCTCCGTAAAAAAGTCTTTCGTCTAACCAAATGAAACAGAAGTCGATTATTTTTCTAAAAATATTATAATTTCTTTTTCTTTTCATTGTATTTCTTCCTTTTACGATTATTTTTCTTTTCACAGTCTTTTTCTCTTAATATTTACGATTTAGGGTTATTTATTTATTTATTTTAATTTTTAAGTATATTATTTATTAACTTAAAATATTTAAATTTGTCTTTAATATATTTTTTTGATAATTAAAATTTTATAAAACCGAAATGATCTAAAATGTTAAGTATTAAGATTCAATATATTGTTTACAAACTTCACAGAATTATAATATTTATAAGTTTGTAATATAATTTTAACAATATTAAAATTTCGAATTGAGTTAAGTGAATATGTAATTTTAAAACGTAAGTTTAGTTCAATGTAACTAAGAAAAGAGGTAAATGTTTCGTTTAAAATCAATATTCAATACTTGCTGAATAAAAAATAATATATAAAAACGAGTGATTAGTGAAGTTTGATGAACAGAGATATCACCAAAAACAAAATCAGGTTTTTACTAAAACTTACACGATCGCTAGGGTAGGGGTTATTTTTGCTTTGCAATTTTGTTTTTTAGGGCAAATTCTTATTCCTCAGTCTAGTAGGAGTCGCAAGCTTGCAGGCACCTCTCGGGATCTCTCTCCATTTTTGAAGGGTGCAATATATTGGCCATAGAGATTTGATTGGGGAAGAACACTTGGAAAGTAGGCAGTCGCTCACTTTTCCGATTGTCAGTTTCAACACGATGAAACAACGGGGAGGCTTTAATTCAGAATCTCTAGTAACCTTATGGGTATTTTGCACATCTCTAGCTCTAGCTCTAGCTCTAGCTCTAGCTCCAATTGTTGGATCAGTTTCGTCTCCAACGCACCAGTTCCGTGGAATTTCTCCTCAAGGTTCTTCGGTTTCCATCCCTTACACAATCTACTGAATCTTCAATTCATCATTCCTTTAATTTTAGTTTTCGAAATATTTCTGGGCACTGAGAATCTTTATCTTAACGTAGATGAGATGTATTACAAATCGTTCGACATGATCAAATGTAGAGACGGTTCCAAAAAATTTTCCAAGGCTCAGCTTAACGATAATTTCTGCGATTGCCCTGATGGCACAGATGAACCTGGTATCGATTTCTCTCTCTCCTCTCACTACATTTCCTTTTCTTTTTTCAATTCCTTAGGCCTTGATCTGCCTCAATCTTATACGTATTTAGTTCTTACTAGCATCTTAGTTGGTCAATGGGTTGTTATAGAAATTGCAGAAACTGCTATCGTTGCTTCCAGGCGTATTGTGATTTACTTATATCTTCGCTAGCCATTAGGTAGTGCAATTTTCATTGTTCTTGACAGTATGCATGTTCGCGGGTCTTCATTTCACTCCTCATATAATCTCCGGTATAACTTTTGGGCGAAGAAGCAAAATTATGACGTGGATTTGCAATGGGGTTTCGTTTTGGTTTCTTTATGAGTTATCAACAACTTTCTTCCATAGTTTTGTTAAATTGGCTCCGTTTGATGTGGGCTAGTTTATTGCATTTTCTGTAGTATATCATTTGTTCTATAAACCTTCAGTTTTTGGAGAGAAAGTTTTGCATTGTTTCAAACTCTCATGCGTATTGCTGACTTACTTTCATGATTGAAGGCAGATCTTTCAATTTTTTTATTATTTTTTTAATAAAGGTCTGCAGTCTGCACTGTTTCAAATTTTCATGCGTATTGATGACATACTTTCGTGATTGAAGGCACATCTGCATGCTCGAATGGGAAGTTCTATTGTCGAAATGCAGGGCATGTTCCACTGTTGTTGTTTTCTTCAAGGGTGAACGACAATATTTGTGGTAAGTTACTTCTCGACGGCAGCATCTCTCCATTTTGTAACCTTTAGTCCTTTTAGAATTCTAGTGTCTTTTGCAGCATGAATCCTGTAAGCTCATGCACTGACTGTATTGTGTGTTTGTTTTTATCTGTCAATTACATGCAGATTGTTGTGATGGAAGTGACGAATATGACAGCAAAGTCAAATGTCCAAATACGTGTTGGGAGGCTGGGAAAGTGGCAAGAGATAAATTGAAGAAAAGGATTTCAACCTTTGAAGAGGGTGTTAAAATTAGAAAACTAGATGTTGAGCATGCAAAAAAGGCAATAATCAAAGATGAGGCAGAGCTATTGGAGTTGAAAAATGAGGAAAAAGTATTAAAAGGGCTCGTTGAACAACTTAAAGGTCTAGTCATCCATACTTTTATGTTATTGTTTTTTCATTGTACTTCATTTTCATCATGACATGGAAAAACTTCCAATGTTTAAAATTTCGTGGCAGTGCCTATTGTTTGGTTAGAACTGTTGGAAATATTTTCAAACAGTTTATCAATCTCGATTGGGACCGTTTGGGCAATTTAAAAAATAAACTCAAAATATAACATCGGGATAAAATGTTTGCAAAAATAGCAAATGTTGATTGGTCTACTCAGTAAATTTTTTTAAAATGCCAAGTTTGCCATTCGTGCACGATTTTCATTGATAACCACTGTCAACGATAGCAATGGATAACACATTTCTCAAATTGAAAGCTATCACTAATAGCATCTCCCTTCCCTACCAGCACTGGGAAAACCATTAGCCACCTTACTCCCTCCTCCATCAAGCCCCTTCACTAGATGCCGACCCGATCTACTAAAAAAGTAATAACGACTTAGATCTCTCTTCCTTTCCAAAGCGCACTATTTTTCACCCTGACACCAAACACTCCATGACCATTGCAGTGCTGCCATCGGGTGTTGATTCAGATGCTTTTTTTATCTAGCCTAATGCCGTTATCTCCTTTATATCACATAGGAAAATGGTCTGACTATGATCTTCAAAATCGTTATGGTTTTTTCAACTTGACACCTCACTTGATGACCTTGGCCCCATGGTTTAATGAACCAGGCCTTTGCATAAAGGTGATCCCTGTGAGAAGACAACCCAACCAATTATCATTGAAGAGAAAAAAGGGAATGAGAGAAGTTTGAAATCTAGAAAGTTTTATCTCTTATGACAAAAAAGCAAAAGCTCTACTTAGAGAAGATTTTACATCAACTTGACTCTACGTCTTTTGACTATAGGGTTTCTACAAAGATAAATCTTCCTTTTTGGGCGTTTCATCAATCAACGTGCTTTTTATCTGCTTTTGTTTAAGGAAAATAACTTTTAAATCATACTTGACTTTTATGTATGGCCTATGGGCTCCCTCTCCTCCTTTTATGTTCATCTCTTCTTATCAATGGGGTTTTCTTCTCCTCTTTTCTTGGGTTTCTATGTATCTATCATGGTCCTCTCTTTGAACCACTCTGAATATTTCATTCATCGATGAAATGTTTCTTATCCAAAAAAGTTCTTATTGGTGTTCAGTTGGCTCCAATCGCAAATCTTCTTTGGATTAATGGTATTTTCTTTTTATGAAAAGAAAATGAAGCTTTGGATTAATGTTGCTAAAGCTCTCCTATCATCATTATGGTTGGAATGAAATCAATATTTTTTTCCCTCCAAAATTATTATTTTTCTAGGTATGATCGATTTGATTCGTCTAAGAAGTTTCTTCTTGGTATTCTCTATGGTTCTTTCAATCGAGATATTTCTCGAAGTTGGGAAGCTTTTTGTTTTCCCTTGTAATATTTTGTTACCAATGTTTTTATTTGACTTTTGCTTTGTGTTTTATTTGTACTAAGACATCCTGTTTTGTTTTGTTTGCCACATTCATTGTATTTTGGGTCTGGTATCTATTAGATGATACATAATTAAATTTACCTTTAGCCATTAGCTTAAGCTTTTGGGTTAATTTGTGATTTAAGATGATATCAGAGCAGGTGGTTCAGGAAGGTCTTGTGTACAAGCCCTTGCAATGATATTTTTTTCTCAGTTAAAATTGATTTTCACTTGTTGGACCTTCATATTTTGAGCTTAGATGATATATAATTAAATTTATCTTCACTCATTAGCTTAAACTTTTGGGTCAATTGGTAATTTAGGAGTATCTTTTCATTCCTTTAATGAAAAGTTCTGTATTTTATCAAAAAGTATTCTAAGTATACTTTTTAAGTGATTCTTTTTGTTTCTTGACTTGTCCTTTGTTCTTTTTATATCTTATGGTAATTTAATTTAACCTGCATTGTGTTGTATACAGAGCGCAAAGAGCAAATTGATAAGGTAGAAGAGGAG
The DNA here is from genome assembly GCF_000004075.3 of Cucumis sativus. Classification (NCBI taxonomy): domain Eukaryota; kingdom Viridiplantae; phylum Streptophyta; class Magnoliopsida; order Cucurbitales; family Cucurbitaceae; genus Cucumis; species Cucumis sativus. The sequence goes on from NC_026658.2 coordinate 10,995,763, forward strand.
GAGAGATTATTGAAAGAAAAAGAAGCAAAGAAACATTTGGAGAGAGAAAATGATGAGACTAGAAAAATTGAGTCAACAGAAACAACTGATGTTGGGGAAAGCAAAACTCACGAGGAAGACAATTGGGAGAAAAATGAAGCTACAAAACATTATGACAAGGAGTATAAACAAGGAGAAGGCAACGATGATGATAAAATTGGTAATTGGGATGACTCTGCTTCAGATAAGGTTAGAAAAGTTTGTTTATTTTGAAGCTTAGACATCAGAAACCTTCAACATTTTTAGCATATGATGCTGAACGCCTACTACTTGTCTCTTATTCTGCATGTTTTGTTGGTTATTGTAGCTCATTTCTTTCCTGATACGTAATCCCCTCAGGCCACATCCTTTATGTTTTCTTATTCTTTCTTTACACTAAGATATTGTTTGGTTCCAAATTCAGGTGGTTAGTTTGTCTAGGTTGATCAGGAAAGAAAGACTGTAACACTGGATTTTTCCATAGAGTGGCTAATGGGAGAAGGAATAAGGATCTCATTGATCTTTTGATCCTTGATAATGGTATTATATTAGTACAAGAGACAATAAGGAGATTGAGGAGGAGATTGAGGAGGAGATTATGAAGTCCTATAATCTCCTCGGCCCTGAAGTGAGTGTTAAGCCTTTTTTGGAAGGTATTGATTGGAACCCCATTCTGCCTAGGGAGGATGAGGAGCTGATGAAGCCTTTTGCTCTGGAAGAGATTAAAACGACAGTTTTCAGTTGTGAAGGCGTCAAATCTCATGAGGCGGATGGGTTCTCTATGGCTTTCTTCCTAAAGAACTGGGATCTGGTTGAAAGGGAATTTGGAAGGGAGTCTTTAAGGAGTTCTTTGAAAGGGGTATTTTGAGTAGTTCGATGGTGGAAACTTCTGTGTCTGATCCCCACAAAGGATAATGCCAACAGAGTTAGGGATACCAAATCCTAAGTACCATTATCATTGTTAGGCATTCACCTCTTCAATCATCACACTGCGCCAGCCAGAATGAGACAATGTTTCATGAACGGTCTTAGGTATCGAGATAGAATCCAGACGAACCCGAAGGACAGAAGTCAAAGAAAGTTGGTCACGTTCCTCCACGTGCCAGCGTGTGTGATGGTGGGCAGCAACTTCTGGCAGCGCGTGTGACTTAGACACAGACTATTTTCTGGCTAAATTTTAGATTCTTGTAGATTGGCAAGTGGGCTTTTTTCCGAGTTGGGCGATGATGGAAAAAAAAACCACGCTGTATGACAGCGGATTCTGGTGATGGTGGCGAAAATGGTAGGGGATTTCAGCGACGGCAATGGGTCTGGACAACAAAGGAAATACTCCAGACCAAACTATTTTTTTAAAAAAGCTCTAAACCTAAAACTCTAAGGGTTCACAAATCTTCAAATTACTCTCAAAGCCCTCATTGCCCTAGGAACCAATACCCAGAGCTCTAATACCATGTGAAAGTTAGAGCAAAATATAAATATGAGAGAACTCCTTACTTCATTCTATAGAATAGAATTCAATATATATATGTAGAAACCCTAAATAAAAACTAGTAAATTATAATAAAGGACAAAAGACTAATAAGCTCCTATAATTACGTATATACTATCACACATCATATCATGAGAAGGTTTGTTTCTTTATTGTTTTCTGGGGTGTGTGCTATTATGTTAGATTGTTGGGGTGAGTGGAAGAATCATGTGGTTAAAGGGTTGGATAGGGATCTTAGTGATGTTTGGTCCCTTGTAGTTTTCACGTTTTCTGCTATGTATTGATTTCAAAGACCTTATGTAACCATTTTTAGGTTCTATTTTTATTTTGTGTGGTTGAAGTCCCTTCTTTTAGCCTATTGCATTTAATCAATAATTTGTGAGATAAGATATAGTATGGTCTACTATCTATATCTAAAATATGCAAATTATTGGCTGAATGCTATAGGCTATGGATTTTGAAATATTTGGGCACAATGTTCTCTTCCTTCATGTTCTCATATTGGCACCTCTTTAGCAGGCTAGGATGGAAGAAGTTGATTCAGAACTTGAAGCTCACCTTTCTAATAAACCTGAAACAGAAGCATCATTGCCGAAAGAGGTAGAAGAGGTGAAATCTTTATGTTTGAATGTTTAATCTCTCGTTCTTGCGTCCATCAGTGATCAGTCAATGGCGGTGTTCTATACTGAATCATAGATTCTTTTTATACATATATATATATATATATATATATATATATATCTTTTAAATATGTTTTGATGTAGGATACAGCAGTAGAGAAGGACCCACTGGCTAAATCTGAAACTGGAGAAAGTGCTGAAACTAAAGAATCATCTGAAGAAGTCCTGAAAAAGGTATTTATTTCTATTTAACAATATTTTCTTTCAGGAAACTTGATTGAAGTTTGGCATCATTTGATAATGTGGTTGCTGTGCTACTTTATTAAGTCTATTTGATGACATTAGTATGAAAATTTTGGCCGGTATGTTGGTCCTTTCATAGAATCCTCTATGCTTTTTCTTATAATAATTATTAATGAATATCAATGACAGAATATTTAGACAAAATATATTGTAAAGAATTGTTCAATCGATATCGTGAGGTCATTTTGTTTGATGAATGCTTGGTACAAGAGATATAGGAAACCTTTGATGCAAAAGTGAGACTAGAAAATGGAGGATGCTTAGAAAACGGGAGTACTTGATAAGTTCAAATTTGGGTTTTAGTGTCAGATAAAGCAAGAACTTTTTGACTTCCAATAACTCTTTGGAAACTCCTTTATTTCTGATCTTAGATTGGTTTACTTGCTCTCTGTTTCTTTTGCTCTTCCAGTTATTTGTTTAGGTCAGCAAACCATTTTTTTTTTCTCAGCCAGAAATATGACTTTTGCTTCTCATAATATGTTTGTGTGCAGTACGTCCTGGATTGGATTTCAATTTACTCCTATTTAGTCCATCAGAAATTCAATTCTTAGTCTAAAGATTCAAACTTTAGCTCATAAATTCAATAGATCCTTTAACTTAAATCTTAAAGGCCATCTGTTCCACTGTTCATTTAAATTCTATGATTTCTGTCCCTGGTTCAATTGTATTCAATTTTGGTGAAATTTTTGGCAGAATGATGGTAGTCCAGAGTTGTCTAAGGAAGAGTTGGGCCGCCTTGTTGCTTCTCGTTGGACAGGAGAAAATACTGAAGAACAGTCGAGAAACAAGGATAGTACGAATGATAGTGATGAGGAAAGTCATGATATCTCAAAAGAAGCCTATGAAAATGACGGTTATGCTTCAGAGACCGATGATGATAACCAAAGATACGATGATGACTTAGAGGGTGATTTGGAAGATACCAGAGACGAATTTCATGATGATTCTACTTCATCTGAGAGATATTATTCAGATACAGAAATGGATTCAACAGGTTGAAAATCGGTTTCTCTTATCCAACTCATTTAATTTATAATATTGCTTTAACTGCCTCTGGTTGTGAATTTTTTTATTATTTATTAATTATTATTTGTAATTGCGTGTCTAGATGTGGAAACCCAAAGTAACCCCTCCTGGCTTGAGAAGATACAAAAAACAGTTCGAAATGTCCTCAAAGCTGTTAATATATTCCAGGCTCCAGTGAACCAATCAGGTAAAATACAAGCTTACAAATTCATGGTGTTCAACACTTGGCATTCAGAGTTAACCACATGAAAATGGTTGTGTTGCATTTTCATTCATCAGATGCTGCTAATGTGCGCAAGGAATATGAGGAGTCCAGTGCCAAGTTAACGAAAATTCAGTCAAGGATCTCAAGTTTATCTCAAAAGCTAAAGAATGATTTTGGTTAGTGCAAGATGTACTGTTTCCACGTTTATTATGCAACACCAGCTTAGAATATGAAAATTTAATTCAATATTCTTCTGTTGTCTGATTGTAGGTCCAGAGAAGGAGTTCTATTCATTCTATGACCAATGTTTTGAAATCAAGGAGAACAAGTAGCTAATTTTTCCCTTCACTTTTTTTTAAAAAAAAAATTCTAGGATTTTTCCAATGCTAATTGAATTTGTATGTTCGTCTGCTTAATATCAAGTATTGGTTTCTTTGTCCAGATACGTTTACAAAATCTGTCCTTACAAACAAGCTTCACAGGTTGAGGGGCATTCAACAACTCGTTTGGGGTAGGTATTTAGTAATCGATGATCTATATATTTATTTCGTCAAATAATCTTTTGTGTAAATTTGAGTTACTAGACTGCTAGGATACTGATTGGAGCTCATGCAAGCGTCAGAGTCTCCTCTCACACAGATTTAGTCCCTCGAGTAGACTAGTACACGTAGTCTAGACTTCTTTTGTTTTACTTTGTTGTCCTTTTCCCAGATAAAATCTCAAGTTATTAGCAAACTTAGTATGACTATTGACTCTACTCTTCTTTCTTAACGTGATATATTTTTTTTTAACCAGGCGCTGGGATAAATTTGAAGATTCATACAGGGTTATGTTTTTTTCAAGTGGGGATAAGTGCTGGAATGGACCTGATAGAAGCTTAAAGGTGTCTTGTGAATAATTTTACTTGTGAAAATTTAGAACTTGCCATAAAGACATTGTTGAACAGAGTATAATAACTACTTCCTGATAATATGTTTGACAAAACTTAGACGTAAGATTAGTTCAGGTATATTGAAGGCAATCGCCTATCAAATAGCAGGAGTGGAGAACCAACTTCCGTCTCTTTGACAGTTTCGTGTTTATTTTCCAGGTTAAGCTAAGATGTGGGGTTAAAAATGGCATAACCGATGTAGATGAACCAAGCCGTTGCGAGTAAGTCTCTCCCTCCCTCTCTCTCCCCTTCCTTCTCTCTCTCTCTCTCTCTCTCTCTCTCGTGTGTGACAGCACATTGTGAGTTTGTGACAGGTACGTGGCATTGTTATCAACCCCAGCTGTTTGTGTAGAGGAAAAGCTTCAGGTTTCATTTATTGTTTTTTCATGTCCCCAATTCATTACGATGTTAGATAATATTAGACTTTCCACACTGACGACACCCACTTAATGTTCCATAGGAACTGAAAAACAAGTTGGACATGCTGAGTAAAGAAGAGGCAGAGAAGCATGATGAACTTTGAACTTCAGAGATTGAATTTTCTTCAGAATACAACGGGTGGGAAGAGTGTCTGGCTGTGTTAGATCATCGTTCTACTCTAGTGGTAGTTGGTGTTATTTAAGAGTAGTTTTTCTTCTTGCAGGCTAAAGGAAAGGTTTTTTTTTCTAAATCAGGTGTAGTTCTTTTATGGGTCGCGGGAGTGAAATTTACCTCATCCCCATTTTCGGACGTGGGATCTGCGAGACTAGTTTATGCAATTAATCTCGATAACCCTATCAGGCCATCTTCTTTGTGGACTAATTTATACTAATAGACGGAATGTCCAAATTATGACGAACAAAATGGAGACTTGTACTAGATCAGTTATATATACATACACACATTCATTTGAATTTCTTTCATATTTGTACTCCAATTTGTTTGATTTTATTTTCTTTATTTTAACAGTAATACCATAGAACTTCCATTGAATTTTCTAGTGGTCAATAAAAAACGAGTTTAAGTTACAACAATGACTATCTACTAGATATAATATTCACCAGGGGTTTGAAGATTTGGATTGTAACAAGAATTACTGAGATTTAAAGAAATATTGTCATAAAATGAGTGATTTTATGAGTTTGACTGTAAATGAGTCTAAATTTATTTAATATTAAATTTTGGATTATATTATATTATGTTTCTATTTCATCATAGTTCAACGAGGGTCTTGTTGAAGTACATGGCCTTACCCAAAGGATTTCTCAAGTCTATGTAAGGTTGCCACAGTGCTAAGCTTGAATACATGTTGAGGCTAAACCAAAGAACTCCCAAAAAGGGAATGTCTTATCGAAGATCTAGCTTAGGAAATAATTCTCGGCTTGAATACATGTCGAGGCTAAACCAAAGAACTCGCCAAAAAGGGAATGTCTTATCGAAGATCTAGCTTAGGAAATGGAGATAAAATAAAATAAAAACAATAATTTAAAAACCACCTGAAAAATGATTAGACCATCGACGGATTTGGATTTAGTAAAGGTTTAGGGGCAACTCCTTAATTCTATCGTTTTTATATAATATATATAAAAAACTATTTTTAATACCGATCGATAACTTAGTGATTACTCTACATATCCATTTAAATTAAAGCTATTCAACTTCATCTATTTTATTATTTTTATAAAATGCAATATCCTTTTGTCGTTCAAACTTGTTAGTCTTGAATATCACGTTTAAAGTTATTCACTAATATAAATCCATGATATAAAAGTAAGCTTATTTTAATATAAAAGACATCACGTTTAGCAAAAACATTTTTGAACTTCTATGTCAATGGACACATTAATTGATTCAAATAATTTCGTAAAAATTGAGCGTCTATATTTCCATCAACACCCCACCTTTGAGCACAAATTACAAAAAAGTGTGATTTAAGAAAAAAAAATGAAAAAAAGTGTGTGAACGTACGCGATGCGATGAGGTAGCGCCACGCCTTCACAGTTGACCTCAAAAACCCGAAAATGCTCCTCCTGCCTTTCGATTCTGATTTACTAAACCTTGTCCTCGCTCTTCATTCAATCGAAGCCTTTTCAATATCTTCCATCCGATCAACGATCCGCCCTTTTTTCTCTGTTTCATCTAATCCATTCTCCACTTTTCTGGATCTTCTTCTTCTTCTTCTTCCTCCTCCTCCAGGAAAGATTTAACCCTTTGATCTTTCATTCCCTCATCATTCACGTTCACAATCAACCACAAGAAATGGACGGATTAGTGATTGAGAAGAAACCCAAAACTAAGATTGTCTGCACCCTAGGGCCGGCATCCAGGTCCGTGCCCATGATCGAGAAGCTCTTGAAAGCTGGGATGAATGTTGCTCGTTTCAACTTCTCTCATGGATCCCACGCTTATCACCAGGAGACGCTCGACAATCTCAGGGCCGGAATGGAGAATACTGGTATTCTCTGCGCCGTCATGCTTGACACCAAGGTTTCTCTCATCCTTCTTTCCCTTATTTTTACAATATCATCATCTTATCATTCTACTTGATGAAACCCCCCCATTTCTCGCTCTTCATTTCTACGTATCTACTTTCCTCTTCTGATCCAGATAATCTGAAATTTCTCTTCATATCTCTACGTTTCATTTTTCTTTTCTTTCTTTCTTTATTATTATTTTGTTTTAGTTTTTTTCTCTTAGACTCACAGATATATTGGTATTTTTCTAGTTATGCTTTGGATGTTTCCAGATAATCTAAAAGTCGCTTTCCTTGTGACAATTTTCCTAAAACTGCTCAATTTGTTTGGTATAGCTTACGAGTACTAATCTGTAGCCACTTACACCTTTACACAAACTTATTATTTGCAAAATTATCAGTCGATTTCCAACATATTTTTTACAGGAAAAACATGAACAAGTAGATCAACACCTCGACTTTTTATGTACTTGCAAAATTCATTTTGTGACATACCATTCTTATTCTCTGTTGTGTAATACAACTACATCTGAAGTTTTAAACTTATCAATGAATCATGTCTATAGTAATGACACCGCCATTATTTGGAGATGCACCGTCCGTATCTTTCACCTCTCAATTTAAAGGAATGCATGAAAACAACTGTTTTTAGCCTTGAATTTCATATGAAAACAGGGCCCAGAAATTCGAACTGGATTTTTGAAAGATGGCAAACCCATCCAACTAAAACAAGGGCAGGAGATAACCATATCTACCGACTACAGCTTGAAGGGTGATGAGAATATGATATGTATGAGCTACAAAAAGTTAGCCGAGGATGTAAAGCCAGGGAGCGTAATACTTTGCTCGGATGGTACAATCTCATTTTCAGTTCTATCTTGTGACAAAAAATTGGGTTTGGTACAATGTCGCTGTGAGAACTCTGCAGTTCTTGGTGAAAGGAAAAATGTTAACTTGCCTGGAGTTATAGTGGATCTCCCTACCCTTACAGAAAAAGATAAGGAAGATATACTAGAATGGGGAGTTCCAAATAAAATTGATATGATTGCTCTATCTTTTGTTCGGAAAGGTTCTGATCTTGTGGAGGTCCGGAAGTTGCTTGGAAAGCATGCCAAAAGTATTCTTCTCATGTCAAAGGTACATTCAGTTACATGAAAATTTTCCGTGAAAATAAGTTTCTATTCATGACGATGTCAAAATTAAGAGTTTAATTTTCCGTGAAATAAGTTTCTATTCGTGAGGATGACAAAAGTTAAAATTTTTGCATGTATAGAAGAAGGTTAAAATAGCATTTTGGTCCTTGTATTTCAGATTTTGTTTTGTCTTTGTACGTTCACTTGTTCAATTTTAGTCTTTTTTATTTTCAATTAATCTTATAATTATTTATTGTAGTTAGCTTCTTGTTGATTGTTCTTGAAAGAAAATTCTCTTAAGAGCATCTCCTTTATAAATTGTAAAAATTATATTACGTAGTGTCATCATTTAATCAATTTTTATGAAAATTAAATTTGGTGGAGTAAATCTAAGATTTTTTTATCTTTTATCTTTTTTACTTTTAAATAGACAACTTAATTTAAGATTCATTGAAAGTACATGGACTAGAATTAGACCAGGGACCAAAATGGAAAAATGGAACAAAACCTAAAGTACAAAATCAAAATAGTATTTTAACTAAAAATTACTTAGCGGGATTGTAGCCTTAATATTGAAATTTCCCCTGAAATTCTAAAATGTACTAAAGAAGAAAACCAAGCAGGACAAATGATATTTGGGATCGCTTATTCTATGTACTGTAACATGTCTGTACTAAAAGCAATTTCAGCCCTGTTATCTATCTGGAATTTGACCCACAGGTTGAGAATCAAGAAGGTGTGGCAAATTTTGACGACATACTGGCCAATTCAGATGCATTCATGGTTGCAAGGGGTGACTTGGGAATGGAAATTCCAATTGAGAAGATATTTTTGGCGCAGAAAGTGATGATATACAAGTGCAACATCCAGGGAAAACCTGTTGTCACAGCAACACAGATGCTGGAATCAATGATTAAATCTCCTAGGCCAACTAGAGCTGAAGCCACTGATGTTGCAAATGCTGTTCTTGATGGGACAGATTGCGTAATGTTAAGTGGTGAAACGGCTGCTGGAGCATATCCTGAACTTGCTGTTAGAACAATGGCAAAAATATGTGTTGAAGCTGAAAGCACCCTTGATTATGGTGATGTCTTTAAAAGAATTATGGAACATTCACCAGTTCCCATGAGCCCATTAGAAAGCCTGGCTTCTTCTGCTGTTAGGACTGCAAACTCAGCCAAGGCAGCTCTTATACTTGTCCTAACTAGAGGAGGAAGCACAGCAAAATTGGTGGCCAAGTATAGGCCAGGAACGCCGATCTTGTCTGTAGTTGTCCCTGAGATTAAGACAGATTCATTTGATTGGTCATGCAGTGATGAAGCTCCAGCAAGGCATAGCTTAATCTTTCGAGGTTTGGTACCGGTTCTTAGCACAGCCTCAGCAAGGTCGTCTCATGCAGAGACAACTGAAGAAGCAATAGAGTTTGCTATTCAGCATGCAAAGTCCAAGGGCCTCTGCAAAAATGGAGATTCTGTGGTGGCTCTTCACCGGGTCGGTACAGCTTCTGTTATCAAGATATTGACTGTGAAGTAGTAATCATGCGGTGTGAAGTATTTTTTTTTCTTGCCATTCACCACGATCACAGATTAAATCAAATAATTGCTCTTGATTTTCATCATTGTTTTTGGGGTCGTTGAGACCACCAGTTTAACTTACACTCTATCCTCTGTGATACAGGCAATGTCGTGTTACTGGAAACCAAACACTATTTTTGTTTTGAAACAATTATGCTTTGTTCATCAATAAATTGTTACCGTTTGCCAGGCATCTTGGATGTTAAATTAGAAAAGATTCTCCCGCGTTTGTTTGACTGCTGCCATCAAGTGGATAGAAATTTCAATTATATTATTGTTTCCGAGCTTATGAACCAAGAGACTTCAGTTGAGAGTCCCTTTTTAACTTTCGCGGGTCACCATATCATTTATTTTTTCTTTACGACTGTTCATCACTCTTTTTAAGATTTTGATCTTTACATTGCTTTATTCTCAATAGAACGCAATGCTGCAGATGATTTTTGATAATGAATTTAACATCTTAATGCACCAGGGGAAGGCCATACCAGCTTTCTGTATGTCTATACTATATACTAAAGCTTTAAAGGGATCCTTCTCAAGGGAAAAACGAGTTGAGAAGGGTCTATTTTCTATTTAGGTAAATTGCAAATTAATTTATTGACAATTAAATACATATTTAATATTTGACATTGATCTCATAGTTTTTCATTCTCGTGAACTTGTACCTATTCTGCTTTAGGATTCCGTATGTATTAGCTATAATTATTTCAAGCAACGAAAAAATATATATATAATAAACCAAAACAATAACTCTCCCTCTCTCTATATATTCGTAGTTAATAATAAACCACTTCTTTCTACCGTTTCAAAATATGAAATGAAGATTAAACTCCAACCAAGAATATGCTAAAATAATCACATTTTTTTCTTCTTTTAATATTATATAACTCACTGTGAATTTTTAAAAGTGCATCATAGGTAGAAATTTAAATTAAAACTAGAGGGATGACTATATCGCAAAAAAGAAGACTATTTACAAAATAAGGTAAAAATATAGCAAAAATTTCAAATCAGCTACAAAAGAGTAATAAATTTTGGTATATTTTTTGAAAATGTTCCTCAAAATTACATAGCCTACAAATATCATTCCCGTTATATGTTTCAAAATCACTGGGGATGAAAGTTATTATTCCTACAGACACGCATATATATGGGCGAGTACGCAGCCAATATCGTTGACCCTGCCACAAAACACAGAGTGAGATGATATCTGTAGTTGAATTTAAGGTGCAGGTGTTTTCGGAGGTCAAGAAATAGAAACAAAAGCAGAGATAAGGGTGCAAAGGCATATACAATATTGGTAAAATATTAAGAAGAGAAATTGTTCTACTGAGAACAGGAGGCAAAACATCTGTATAGTATAATTAATATAAGTATAACACACACACATACATACACATACATAAGCAAGCACGCAGAGCAGAAGCAGGATATTCAAATGGAAGTGTGATCCCTTTGAGAATCACTTGCACTTCCAGCCGAGGAGTTTCCTTGGGAAGTAAACAAGCCATTAAAAGGCCATGGAAACGAAAACCTCCTCCCAGACTCAGATGAATTTCTCCCCTCAATCTCCCCGCTGCCATTGCCATTACCATTATTGAGGTCGCTCATGAACCTCGCAGCAGACCCACCATCAACATCACGCTTGGATTCATCCCCAGGCAATTGATGCCTACAAACTGGGCAAGAACTATGCAGCTCCAACCATGGCAGAATACAACCTGTATGAAATTTATGCTTACATGGCATCTCCTTGGCTTCTTCATCCACCTCAAACTCATCCAAACACACTGAACATTGCAAACAGCTATCCTCCTCAAGTTCAACCCTCACGGTGGGCAGCGCATCAACTGCCTCCTTCTGTGCTGGTGGAGTGCCATATCTGTTGGGATCATTCTCGGCTATATGTTGCAATAACAAATCCAAACCAGGTCCTACGAAATAATCACCCAGCGACCCAATGGAGTTTTGGTTTTGATTTTGATTCTCACCTCCTTGAACTACAATGGTCTGATTGAAGGGATTTATAAGAATAACCCTCTCTCTTTCTCTGCTCCTCTCTCCTCATAACTATTCTCTGATTCAGCAGTTGCAATTCCAGCCCTGATACCTTGGAGCAACTGAAGAATGGTAGCTGAACTTCTCCTCCTCCTAATGACTGAATCAAGCTCAGTCGTCTCACTACTCACACGATTCCCCTCGCCATCCTCATGCTCATTATCATCATCGTCGTCGTCAAACTCTAGATGTCTGAATCTTCGTCGCCCGCGGGGATTTCCCATCATACCCAGCAAGATCGGAGCCCAGAGAGACAAAGCTCGCTCCGACCCAAAATCGGATTCGAGCTCGTTGTTATTATTGTTATTGTTGTTGTTATCGTTATTGTCGCTGGAAATACCATTTCCTATCTCCTCAACAAAGCCGCTGCGGCAGAAGGGGCATTTAATTTCCACGTCAACGATGGGATTCACCATTTGAGAACACATGTGACACCAATATCTGGTTGCAATTAACTCGTCCATCGTCTCCTCAAAAAATTGTATTGTAGTAGTGGGATGATCACTCGCAGCCTTCCGGTATTATGTTTTCTGTAGAAATGTAAGAAAATGGTCACAAACCGTACATGTAGCCAGGTGATGGGGGGGAATCCGTCCGATCAGATGTGAGACGTGGAACGCGCAAAAACTTGGAAACCGTACACAGATCCCAGATCCACCGTTAAAGGGTCAACCGTCAAAAGAAAAGGATGAAAAGTGGAAAGAACAAAAAAAAAAAAAAGCAAGCAATAGCAAGAAGGATGGGAGGAGGAAAACAAAGAAGAAGAAGGAATTACTTAAAAGCGAAGCGTATGATGAGGAATTCCAGGAATCTGTGCGGTCGGTCCGACTAGGAAACGGCGAATTGAATTGAATAAGAGGAGGCCGTGGCGAAGGAGAGAGAGAGAGAATTCAACGTTATAAACAACAAAAAGGTAAATAATAAAAAGATCCTCTCTCCCTCTCTCTTTCTCTGGACAACCCGACCCTTCCTATCCGCTTCTTCAAACTCTCTTTCTCTCTCTCTCTCTCCCTTTATTGCATTTATTTTACTATTTGTTATTGTTATTTTCTTATTTAACCAAAAAGAAAAGAAAAGAAAAAAAAAAACTGTTTACTATTTCATTTTTTCCTCTCTAATCTACATTCCCATTGCCCATTTTTTCCTAATTCACATGTAATCTTTTTTTAGATTAAAAGTTTTATCACTCATCCATAATTATTATACTAGTTTTTAACTCGTCTCTAGCTTTCTTTTTTCTTCGCAATTAATTTTTCTTCCGATTGTTGTTTAAAATTAAACTCATAAACAATTCTTAAAATGTTATAATGATTACTAGACAATTCTACGTTGCAACCGTTAAAAAAGTTAATTAACTATACAACATTAATTTACCATACTAAATTACATACATTTTTAAAGAAAAAAGTTGATGAATGGATAAAAAGTACAAATTAAGAAACGATGACAAACTAACTCAAAGTTTTTTCTTCCTTATATATGCACATATAGATATTCTTAAAGATGTCAATTGATGAGATTTTTTTTTTTTTTTGATAAAAAACATTGACTTCATAAATCATATACTATTAATTAATGATATGTTTTTCTAATTTCTATTGTTGTTTGTATTGGTCTTCGTATATGCTTTCATTTGTATCGATTTCTTGGATCAAAGCCAACAACTTCTTGATTTGATCATCAGCCTAGCCCCTTCGTGGGTAGATCGATTGAACACTCGACGACTAATGGAGATTCTAAAGTGCATGTTTTATGTATCAACTTGAAATGTAAAAGATTTTCAAGATATATATTTTTTAAATAAACACATCGAAAAAAGCATAAAAAAACCAAAAAGGAAAAAAAGAATAGAAAGAAAATGAACAACCTTCGGCTGTAAACATACAATGAAACTGAGATATTCCTTCTTATTTGGAAGACTATCTAGATTGTGCAAATTGACGTAGAAAAAGAGCTTTTATAGGTATCCATATTTAAGAGTTCCTAAGATGAATTTTTTGACTTCCTTAACTATGAAAATTCATTAGTTACAACTTTTAATTCTCTTGGGCTCGTACAAGTTGGAAAGTTTTTTTGTTTTATTAAGCTATTAGTTATTTCCAAGTTACAATTAACCTAATTAATTCATAATTAAATCATCTCATTTTTTTTTTCAATTAGCATAAAAATAGGAGAGGGCAACATTGCCATATAACTAATTATAGAATACTTCTAAAGAAAGGTAAAAAATGGAAGAAAAAAATTTCTATTCGCTAAAGCTTTTATATATACTATAGATTACATTCTTTTTTAGTAAAACAATTATAGGGTAGGAATTTATACTTTCGACCGGTAAAGAAGAATAACGGTTTCCTCTCAGTGAAATATATTTCACGTAAGAGGGCACTTTCGATGTTCACATTCATACATCATCAGGCTATGGATGAACTGTTCAACTTGATGACTCAGTCAAAACCCTAATCCAATTTCAAAATAAAGGTGCGATGAATAATTTTCACGTTTTTTTTCGTCCAACATTTGATCGCGAAGGGGAAGCCAAGCTCAACTTGATGACTTATATTCAAAGTCTTGACTTGATTTTAAAGTGAAAACACAATGAATAAATGAAAAGAGTTATGAGATGTTTCCTAATTGATCGAGATGGCGACAACGATAAACATTCCAGCTTTACTGTGGCTTAGCTCTGACTCGATGCAATGTCTCGAGTTTGAAAAGGAGATATGAATGAATCAGAATTGCAAACAAATGAGAGAGATCCTGAACACAGACAAATGTAATTAAGAAATGATAGAAAGAATTGAAAGTCACTATTCTATGCTGATCCTACTACGCCTTCAAAAATGACTAAGACTAAGTGGAATTGTTTTTTTACACTTTTAAGTCTTGACATTTACAAATTTTAAATTTACTCCATTTTTTTTAGGTGTTTAAGATAACCTAATTGTGGATTAAAAAAATATTAATTATTTAGTTTTAGAATTGATTTATGCATTATAATTATTTAATTAATATATAAAATACAATTATCATAAACTATTTATTATCTTTTTAAATTTTCACATTCATATAGTTATAATATGAAAGGTTTTGTTTCTTTATTCCTATAATTTAATTTATAAAATCTATGATTTATATACATTTAATGATGAGATTGGAAGAGGTTTGGTAATTTTTATCATTTACAGCTATATATATATATAAAAGACTCTCTCTTTTAACTTTTTTTTTTTTTACCAAATATATTTGAATAATTTCTCTTCTATATATGTTTGTTTTACTTCTTGTTTTCTTCACTATTTGTTTGTTTTACCTTATAAGTTCTATTATATATTGATTAACCAAACTTCATTTATATTATTGACAATAGAAGCTATCATATTGATAGTATTGTTATTAGTGATTCAAAGCTCTTACCGATAGCATGTTAATCCAATCTCTTTTCTTTGTCTAATTATGCTAAAACCAAACAACCACAATATCAATTTAGAGTAGCATTAATTACATTGATATCAATGATATGTAGTAGCCTATTAGAAATATTACTTATAGATGCTGTCGGTGATATATCCTTACGTTGCTATTACTGAAAAATTTTACATTAGTGATAGCAATAGAAGAATATGTCATTATAGTAGCTTAAAAAATATCGATTAATAGGCTAATTAAACCTTATCAATTTAAAATTGATATATTTACTAAGGAGAGATATCACTTAAAAAAATATCCTTATAATGATATCACTTATAGTTTCGCGTTTAGGGATATCCTTTTACGCCTTTATTGATAGATAATGTTAGTGATACCATTTTATGTTGATAGCAATATATAAAAATTACTTATACTAGCTATTTGGATTATCAATTGATGGCAACATCACTGATAGAAGATATTAGGTGATCATATAGCAACCGATACCATATTTCTCAAACTGAAAATTACTCTACCTTTTAGTGGCTATTATTGATAAAAGCTATCATTGATAAACACTATCAATTATATCAACCGATAACATATTTATCAAATTAAAAGCTATTAATGATAACATCTATTAGTGATAGCAACATACAACAACTATCAATAATAACTTTCAAGTTAAGAAAAAACGATGATATTCACTAATTGTATTGTATAACAACCGATAACAACTATCAATGTGATATTCGCTAATTGTAGCTTTTAATGATAGCTTTTAACCTGAAAAAAATCAAGAAGTGTGAAATAATTATTTTTCAAATTGAAAGCTATTAGTGATAACATATATATCACTCATAGCAATTATTATCGTTGATATTCACTAATTGTAGCTTTTAATGATAGCTTTTAACCTGAAAAAAATCCAGAAGTGTGAAATAATTATTTTTCAAATTGAAAGCTATTAGTGATAACATATATATCACTGATAGCAATTATTATCGGTAATAGTTTTTAAATTTAGAAATCTGAAAAAAAAAAAAAAAAAAGTCTTGTGGTTGGACGTAAGTATTTTAGTCTTTTACCATTTGCTATATATGCAACCATTTTATTCCTCCATCAATAATTTTACGTATTTTAGTCTTTTACTATTTTTTTTTGTGCTATATATGCAATCATTCTATTCCTCCATCAATATTTTGCTATATTTATAAAATTGAAACATAATCATAAGCTATATTTAATTGGCTACCTAATACAATTTTCCATGCAAAAAAAAAACTAACAAAAGAATTAGAGTGAAAATATTATTTTCTGTCTATTTTGCCTATTTGATCTATTTTTGACTATTTTTTTTTAATTAAGAAAATTAACCATTAAATCTAAATAAATATTGAATTATAATTTAATATGCACATAAGATGATTTGAAAATGTAATATGATATAAATAAAAGATTGCCCTATTAGGTAACATATTTGAGTTTATATATTAAATACGTTCGTAAACAAGAGTTGTTTCTAAATTAATTGAGCCAAACATATTTAGTCTTACCAACCTTAGTTAATAAAAATGTATGTTTAATTTTATTTCAAAATTCATCATAAGAAATCGAAAGAAAAAAAAGCACAAAACAAAGGGTCTCTATACTACAAAGATATAATTAATTATCAGAAAATATTCTTTTATACTTTACTCGCAACCAATCATATACATGAAAAATCAACCTCTCCAAAATTATTTGAGGTGTATCATATTTTCACATTTGGAGTGAGGAATAATGGTGGATTTACTGTCTCAAATCTCAAATAGTATATGGCTTGGGCAATGGCATGTCCTTCACTAAACCACAGAGTAAAGTGTTGTCGGGGATGTTGTACTCATCTCTGAGGGAGCGAGCTGGTGAAGGAACACTGACATAGAGTTGGCTCCCCAAGTAACGATTTTCCGTCAACTCAGACCTCAAGTTCCACATTCCAGCATTGTCAAATGTAAGAAGTATGGCTGCCCATGACTTAGGAAAGACTTGAATTGTATGCCTGCTCACGGCATCAAGAAGATTGTAGTTGGCTCGTTTTTCCGGAGACCATCTCCCAGGCTCAATGCTGCATAAACATTGAACAGGAATTCGTTAGTCATTCCTAAGTTGGGGATTAAAATATGTAACATATTAATTATTTAAGACCACCAAGATACTTACGCAACAGCGAAGAATGAGTAGCCATCCAAATGCCATGATTGAAGGCTCTTCTCATGGTTCTCAAAAACGATTTCTATGAAATTGCGGAAGGTTGCATTGACAACATTAGGAGCGACTGTCACAGTGGTTGCGCCTTCTGCTAGCCCCTCATCGGAAATGATATCGTACTTGAACACCTTGTCTGCTATTTCAAAGTACTCTGCAAGCTTCAATGGAGTTTCAGGATCAACATGAGAGACACCGTTGATGGCATATCGCAACTTACCATCCACTTTACTAACTGAATTGACAAGCTTGATGGTACGAGTAATGTTGATGGAACCATAATGGTAGGAGCCTTGAGGATTAGGCCTTGCAGCACTGGCAGTGAGGTTCCAACGAAAGGTACGGAATTGATTGAGGGACCAAGCCCAACCCACTGGGGCCTCGGGGATTTCAGGAGATGCATGGCCTTTTCCATCGGTGTATCGAACAATGCCTTTACCAACAAGAATGCTCTTAATAAACCTAGTTGATGCAACCATATAATAGTCTTTCGGCTCCTGGTTTGCGGTGACTAGCACCGAAAAACATTGCCCCACATGGACGTCAAGTGATTGGTAATCGTTTTGCACGGTATGAGACCCTTCCATCTCTACCAGCTTCATGGTGTGTCCTTGGAATCTGAAGTTGAGAGATGACTTGAGACCCACATTGCAAACTCGATACTTGTAAGTCTTTCCGGGCTTCATGGTGAAGAGTGGCTCATCGGTTCCGTCACCCTTTGCGGTCTTTCCATTGATGAGGACACCGTCGGGTCTAGCAATGGAGCGACCACTATCCAAAAATTGCTTAAGTGCGGTGTGGCTCTTGGTGTACCAGTCACCAATAAGGACAGTGTAATCATCTTCAGGGTCAGCATAGGGAACAGGAATGAGTAAACGACTATTCACACGGAGGCCACCAAAGCCTCCAGCTGCCCTGTGCATGGCAGTTGATGGATAGTAGAAGAAGCTTCCAATTTGGTCCTTAACTTGGAAATGGTAGGTGTAGTTTGTTCCTGGTAGGATTGGGCAATTGGTTCCAAGTAGCCCATCTTGCCAAGAGTTCTTCCTGTGCTGAATTCCACTCCTGCAAGTGTCATTCCAATTTATTAATAATTTTAAAAAGAGTTACATTAGTAAATATGATGAGAATACAAGTGGCAGTTCCATAAATATACCAATGTAGAAGGAAAGGTTCGTCGAGATTATTGAAGACGTTAATGACTAAGTTATTGTTGGACGTGGAGTTTATATTAGGTCCGGGGAATTGACCATTGATGAGAATGCCTTGTTGGGGAACGCCCAAGGGAGAGATGGTGCCATAGGTGACATTCCATGTGAAGAAGAAATAAGGGTCTTCACCCCGGACCGTCACTGTCATTGCTGCAGCCGAGAGGCAAAGCAGCGCGGTAAACATCAACCCAGCCATCTTCTACCTCTCCCTTCTCTCTCTTTCAATATTTTTCTTTTCAAATCACCGCTCTTATCTCGAGCAGGCTAAGTATCCCTAAATGGATTATTGTTCGTTCCCTGATGGCTAATCCTTCCAATCCTTCATTTATATACAATTTCTCAAACATTTTGACTCCAAGTTTTTTTCTAACTGCCCCCTCTTTCTTGGGGCCTTGCATATTTCCCTACCTCTCCTTTTTTAGAAGAGTGCCAACATCCCCGGTCCAAACTATATGTTTCATTCAATAATTAGATTGGGTTGACTCTCCAAATATAGTGGATTAATTGAGAGACGAGCTAACAAAGATTATTTTCAATTTTTCACTTTATTTAAACTTTTTAAATTCTAGTTTCATAATTTAAATGCTTCCAGTCAATGTTATTTCTAACCAATTATTTTTGTTTATAAAGTAATATGATTATATTTAGTACAGAATAACTACAACAATTACCTGTAACAAAGTAGTCCTAAACTTTCAAGTTTTCATTAATGCTAACTCTAGGAAAAAGTTATAAAAAAACGTACCCCTCATGGTTTATAACACTTCCAGGTCATATTTGTGTTTTTGATCAATTTAATTCAGTACAGTGCTATACTCACACTCCAAGAAGGATTAGTTCGACTCGTTTTTGTCTCATTATATATATTTTGTAATCAAGTTTTTAATGAGGTTTAATTTATTTAATACAAATGTTGTTGCAGAAGTGATTTGCTATGAATCCAATAAAATTTGTTGTGATGACAAATGGTGACCTAGGGTCGATGTTGACACTTCTCCGGCCATCACATCTTCATCTTTTGGTTTTAGTTGATGAATCAAGAGGCCGGGGTGTAACATGCAATGGACATAGCAAGGAATGAGTATTAGCATGATCAAAATATATATAATTTCATGAACAACGGACTTTTACTGAGTGTTCAATCAAGATTTGTTTATTTTAATCCTGAATCCAATAAAGTTTGTCGTGATTAACAAATTTTGACTAAGATATGGTGTGTGAACTTTAGTTTTATGATTATACAATAAAATCCTAACATTGTGTATAATAATAAATGTTAAGATTTTTGAACTAGATAGTTTTTTAAATTAAATTTAGATAAAGAATGTATAACATATTTTGATCCACGAATAATCTTTAGGATTTAGGATTTGTGCTAAGGGTGTTCAATTTGTTTGAAATTTTCTTAAGTTAGAAAAGAACTAATTTTAAAATAAATTATATTTATATCCTCATTTTTCTCGCATTTTCTTTTATTTTTCAATTCTTACCTTACACCCATTTTCTAAATAACCAAGATAAAAATAAAAAAATTAAGTTAAAACCTAAAATCCACAAAATTTGACCAGGGCTAAAATCAAAATCTCAACTTAAAACATTACAAAGATAGATAGTGAAATAAAAAAGTAGTTAAGTTATTAACACACTCAGCTATTAAAATACAATTTTGTTAAAATATTTAAGTCAATTCTAGCGGTGAAGTCCCATTCACATAACAAACTTAATTAAACTCTCCATTAAAGTTTCAAATTAATCCACTACTTAACCAATGAAGAGATGTTTGAAACACCCAAAACCAAGACCTGACTGCTTGGTGAGTATTAGTTCAACACTACTTAATCAATGAAGAGATGTTTGAAACACCCAAAACCAAGACCTGAGGGCTTGGTGAGTATTAGATCATCACTACTTAATCAATGAAGAGATGTTTGAAACACCCAAAACCAAGACCTGAGGGCTTGGTGAGTATTAGATCATCACTACTTAATCAATGAAGAGATGTTTGAAACACCCAAAACCAAGACCTGAGGGCTTGGTGAGTATTAGTTCATCACTACTTAATCAATGAAGAGATGTTTGAAACACCCAAAACCAAGACCTGACGTCTTGGTGAGTGTTAGTTCATCAGACACTCGTTCACAAAATAAGACGAACACACATAACACTCTTTTCTTGCTCTACAACTCTCTAAAAATCAAAATTCTCAAGAAACAAAGATGTTCCATCTTAAAGGTGGGGAAATCCTAGCAAGAACAGTTTGTTACGTCGGATGAAGTTTTATTTGACGTTAACAGTATATTGCCGGACGGTGGAAATAGTCTTGGGTTCTTGCAGTGAGGTGGTGCGTTATAATTGGTGCGTTATAATTGGTTAGAACAGTTTTCTCAAGATAAATTAAAGAGAAAAATATAATTGTATTAGACTAAGAAGAAAAGGGTTATTAAAGAATGAGTTGGATATGTAATATAAATGCAAACAAATGATTGCCCTCTTCCTTAGCTTACACATATTTGTAGCTTATCTAGTACATACCTTTTTAAAGGAGCATTATTATTGTTTCTGAATTATTGAATCAAGTCTTATAGAAGTTCCATAATAAAAGTATACATTTATTTTTATTTAAAAACTCATCATATAAAATCGAATAAAAAAACATGCACACAAACAGTATATACAAAAAAGATATAATTAATTATCAGAAAATATTCTTTTATTGTTTACTCGCAACCAATCATATACATGAAAAATCAACCTCTCCAAAATTACTTGAGGTGTATCACATTTTCACATTTGGAGTGTGGAATAATGGTGGATTTACTGTCTCAAATAGTATATGGCTTGGGCAATGGCATGTCCTTCACTAAACCACAGAGTAAAGTGTTGTCGGGGATGTTATACTCATCTCTGAGGGAGCGAGCTGGTGAAAGAACACTGACGTAGAGTTGGCTCCCCAAGTAACGATTTTCCAACAACTCGGACCTCAAGTTCCACATTCCAGCATTGTCAAATGTAAGAAGTATGGCTGCCCACGACTTAGGAAAGACTTGGATTGTATGCCTGCTCACGGCATCAAGAAGATTGTAGTTGGCTCGTTTTTCCGGAGACCATCTCCCAGGCTCAATGCTGCATAAACATTGAACAAGAATTCGTCAGTCATTTCTAAGTTGGGGATTAAAATGGGTAACATATTAGCACATTAATTATTTAAAACCACCCAGATACTTACGCAACAGCGAAGAATGAGTAGCCATCCAAATGCCATGATTGAAGGCTCTTCTCATGGTTTTCAAAAATGATTTCTATGAAATTGCGGAAGGTTGCATTGACAACATTAGGAGCGACTGTCACAGTAGTTGCGCCTTCTGCTAGCCCCTCATCAGAAATGGTATCGTACTTGAACACTTTGTCTGCTACTTCAAAGTACTCTGCAAGCTTCAATGGAGTTTCAGGATCAACATGAGAGACACCGTTGATGGCATATCGCAACTTACCATCCACCTTACTGATTGAATTGACAAGCTTGATGGTACGAGTAATGTTGATGGAACCATAATGGTAGGAGCCTTGAGGATTAGGCCTTGCAGCACTGGCAGTGAGGTTCCAACGGAAGGTACGGAATTGATTGAGGGACCAAGCCCAACCCATTGGGGCCTCAGGGATTTCAGGAGATGCAGGACCTTTTCCATCGATGTATCTAACAATGCCTTTACCAACAAGAACGTTCTTAATAAACCTAGTTGATGCAACCATATAATAGTCTTTCGGCTCCTGGTTGGCTGTGACTAGCACCGAAAAGCATTGCCCCACATGGACATCAAGTGATTCGTAATCGTTTTGCACGGTATGAGACCCTTCCATCTCTACCAGCTTCATGGTGTGTCCTTGGAATCTAAAGTTGAGAGATGACTTGAGACCCACATTGCAAACTCGATACTTGTAAGTCTTTCCGGGCTTCATGGTGAAGAGTGGCTCATCGGTTCCGTCACCCTTTGCACTTTTTCCATTGATGAGGACACCATCGGGTCTAGCAATGGAGCGACCGCTATCCAAAAGTTGCTTAAGTGCGGTGTGGCTCTTGGTGTACCAGTCACCAATAAGGACAGTGTAATCATCTTCAGGGTCAGCATAGGGAACAGGAATGAGTAAACGACTATTCACACGAAGGCCACCAAAGCCTCCAGCTGCTCTATGCATGGCAGTTGATGGATAGTAGAAGAAGCTTCCAATTTGGTCCTTAACTTGGAAATGGTAGGTGTAGTTTGTTCCCGGTAGGATTGGGCAATTGGTTCCAAGTAGCCCATCTTGCCAAGAGTTCTTCCTGTGCTGAATTCCACTCCTGCAAGTGCCATTCCAATTTATTAATAATTTAAAAAAGAGTTACATTAGTAAATATGATGAGAATACAAGTTGCAGTTCCATATATATACCAATGTAGAAGGAAAGGTTCGTCGAGATTATTGAAGACGTTAATGACTAAGTTATTGTTGGACGTGGAGTTTATATTAGGTCCGGGGAATTGACCATTGATGAGAATGCCTTGTTGGGGAACGCCCAAGGGAGAGATGGTGCCATAGGTGACATTCCATGTGAAGAAGAAATAAGGGTCTTCACCTCGGACCGTCGCAGTCATTGCTGCAGCCAAGAGGCAAAGCAGTGCGGTAAACATCAACCTAGCCATCTTCTACCTCTCCCTTCTCTCTTTTTCAATATTCTTCTTTTAAAATCACCGCTCTTATCTTGAGCAGGCTATGTATCCCTAAATGGGTTATTGTTCGTTCCCTGATGGCTAACCATTCCAATCCTTCATTTATATACAATTTCTCAACCATTTTGACTCCAAGTTTTTTTCTAACTGCTCCCTCTTTTTTGGGCCTTGCATATGTCTCCACCTCTCCTTTTTTTAGAAGAGTGCCAACATCCCGGTCCAAACGATATGTTTCATTCAATAATTAGATTGGGTTGACTCTCCAAATATAGTGGATCAAGAGAGAGACGAGCTAACAAAGATTAATTTTAAAGTTCTACTTTATCTAAACTTTAAAAGCTTAAATATTATATTTATTTTTTTTTGTATAAAATAAAATTTACTTAATATGTTTTTTAAATTCTCGTTTCATAATTTTAAATGCGTTTCTAAATTCTAGTTTCATAATTTTAAATGCTTTCAGTCATTGTTATTTGAATGTTATAATAATTATAGTCTTTTATCTCTATAGATTATAAATTATTTAAGTTGTATGGCAGATGTTGGTCATTTATGTTTCTATTTACATTTTAAGATTCATAAACTTAAAACTATAAAAATAACATGAACAGATAATTCATTAATTATGTACGAGTTCTTTTAACATAAAATCCAACCATAACTTTGATATCAATGATTTATGGTTAAAACTCACCTACCAATAATAATGTGAATGGTAAGATAATTATTAATTTTTTCCTTTTTCCTCCTATGTCACAAAATATCACAATTAACCACAAATTTTCAACCATATTTAAACCAAAAAGAAGAAAAAAAAATCAATACTCAAAATTATACGTGTGAGTCTCAAGAGCCCATTAAGCTTATTAGTTATTAACCGATTAGCATACTATCTATCAATGGTGAGGGATGTATTGTTGAAGGGCGTGAACACACCCTTTGCAAAAACTTTCAATTAGAGATGTCCAATGGGGATGCCATTATATTTCCCGTCCCCATCCCCGATTTTCATTTCAATTCTTGTCTCCAAAATTTTCAGATCTTGCTAAATGATCGTTTGAATCTATTACTTGTCTTGTCTCAATATTTAAATGATCATGGTTTACATATTCTTGTATCAAATCTAAATGAACTTGTACCAAATCTAAATGATATTCGTACATAATTTTGGTATTTGATACACGATCGTTTGGAGATCTTGTACAAAATCTAAACGATCTTAGTAAATGATCGTCGTGTACCAAGATTATTTAGATTTATCATTTATCCATTTGGGATAAATAGTGATCTATCTCTATCTATCTGGAATAGATGACTGATCGTTTATATTTTGGTACACGATCGTGTATGAAAAAGGAAGATGAGAAAAAAAAGATGAGAGATAACAAAGAAGGAAGAAATTCTGGAAGAGGACATGAAGAAATCACGAACAAGAAGAAGAAGTAATAATATAAAGAAGATGCACAAAAATTTGGAATAAATAATGATCTATCTATCTATTAATTGAGATAGATAGTAATCAATCTATGTCTATATGGGATAGACGACTATCTATCTATTTGGGAAAGAAGCAATAATAGTGATAAATCACTATTTATCTATTTGGAATTAAATAATGATCTATCTCTATCTATTTGAAATAGATAAATGATTTGTTTATATTTTGGTACATGATCGTGTAGCAGACAAAGAAGATGAAGAAATTCTGGAAGAGAAAATGAAGAAATCGCACATAAGGAAGTAGTGAGAATATGTATTCATCCCAAAAAATATTTAAATATATGTCAATATAGTCCTACATTTGAATTATAATTTGGTTTTGTTTTTGAAATTTGGCTAAAATTATACTCCTTCTACTTAAAAAAGATGTAAATAATATTCATTCTAAGAAATTAGAAAAAAATAAATTTAATTTTAAAAATTTAAAATAAAAAACCAAATTGTTACCCAACTCGAGAAAAATAAAAAATGAGGATATCCGTACAATTTAACTCTAATCTTATCAACTTATATCAATTTTAACCTTATATAGTTTAAATTTCATCAAATTTCATCATTTAGTTATGATCTATTGCAATCTTAACCCTGAACTTTAACAAGGGTTGTTGTTTATAACACTCTCATAAGTTCTTGCTTCAAATATTATTGTCAAAACAATACTTTCTTGATATGTTATCATGAATATAAAAGGAACACTTGTAAAAATAGCAAAAAAAAATTATGATAATATGACACATGTCAATTGTAAAAGTATCAAATTTAAAAGCCGATAATTTTCTGATACCCATTTGATTATCGTATGATATCACTAATTAGTTGTCATATTTGCAATATAAAAAAAGAGGTGTCACGAGTTGTTTTTATTTTTTCTAAATATATGTTTTTATCATATGATGCAATTTTTCAATATAAAACATATGTATATTAATTGTTTGTTAGCTAGGTAAACACGAGAATGAAAAAAAAAATTGAGTATATCACTTGAACTAGAGGCTAGTTTATTAAAAGGTCATTGGAGAATTTGTCCCTCCCAATAATGATTTTTATAATTTAATATTAGTTTTGAAGGATCAGATAACAATATATATTAAATAATGATTTATTTTAAACAAAGTAAGTGATCTTCCACCCTCTCAACAATATAGCATGAAAGATGTATTTTTCTTTTTCCTTTTTTCTATCTGATGCAATTTTTAAATTCACATTTACATTATATTTATTTTATTTAATTTTAGAATTATAGGCTATAAGATAGTTTTTTTTTGTTCTATATAAGTTAAGTTCAAATTCTTATCTTTTTAGTTTTAAGACTTTTCAATCTAGGTGGTTTGCTTTATAGTTTATATTGAAAAAAAATTATTTGATAAATTAGATAATAAACTCATTGTGGATCGATTTAAAAACATACAAACTTGTACAAAATATTCGTAACATGTGTGTTCATTAATACCTTCTAATTTTGAAGAATCTTATATTAACTGTTATTATATGTTGATAGAAAAAACAATGACGATGATGTATAATTGTAAAAAGAATACCCTTCAATGAATTAGTATGGGTACGTAGAAAATAAAATACATGCATGTAGGATGATATTCGGGGGGGGGGGGAGAAATGAAAAAAAAAAAAAAAATGAACCTATATAGTCTCGTTAATAATACCACAAATAACTAAACAAAAATAGGAGGAGATTTGACCATTGATCACATTATTGTAGAATATAATATAACTACATGAAATGAGTAATTAGTAATAGGACTATTGAATCAAACATTTTTTTCTTTAGAAAATTTAATTGATGCAAAATGAATCTGTGTTTTATTTCAAAATTCTTTATATGGAAAGCAAAAAAGACAAAAGAAAAACAAGAAGGCTCAATACTACAAATGAAAAATTATAAGAAGAGATAATCTTACATTTTTAATTACTTGCAACATTCATGCATGGAAATTTAACCTCTCCAAATTACTTGATGGTAGCATATTTTCACAACTGGAGTTTAAAAAGGGTATTTGGGAATAGTTTCAAATGGTATAGGGCTTGGGTAATGGCATGCCCTTCACCAAACCGCAGAGTAAAGTGTGGTCTGGGATGTTGTACTCATCTCTAAGGGAGCGAGCTGGTGAAAGAACACTGATATAAAGTTGTTGTCCCAAGTAACGATTTTCTATCAACTCAGACCTTAAATTCCACATTCCAGCATTGTCAAATGTGAGAAGAATGGCTGCCCATGAATTAGGAAATACTTGGATTGTATGCCTGCTCACAGCATCTAGAAGATTGTAGTTTGATCGTTTCTCTGGGACCATCTCCCAGGCTCAATGCTGTAAAATATTGAACAAGAATTTATTACTCAACCATCAATTTCAGATCCACAATTTATACTTATCAACACACATTGATTGTTTCAAGCAAGTGATACTTACGCAACAGCGAAGAAAGAGTATCCATCCAAATGCCATGACTGGAGGCTCTTTTCATGATTCTCAAAAATGATCTCTATGAAGTTGCGAAAGGTTGCATTAACAACATTAGGAGCAATAGTCACAGCAGTCGCACCTTCTGTTGGCCCTTCATCAGATATCATATCGTACTTGAAGACCTTTTCAGCGATTTCAAAGTACTCTGCAAGCTTCAGTGGAGTTTCAGGATCAACATGAGAGACACCATTGATTGCATATCGCAACTTACCATCCACCTTAGTAGCTGAATTGAATAGCTTGATGGTTCGAGTAATGTTGATGGAACCATAATGGTAAGAACCTTGAGGATTAGGCCTTGCAGCACTAGCAGTTAGGTTCCAACGGAAGGTGCGAAATTGATTGAGGGACCAAGCCCAACCCATGGGTGCCTTAGGGATTTCTGGAGATGCAGGACCTTTGCCATTGGTGTATCGAATAATTCCTTTACCAATAAGAACATTCTTAATGAACCTGGTTGATGCAACCATGTAATAATCTTTGGGCTCTTGGTTGGCTGTGACTAGCACTGAAAAGCATTGGCCAACATGAACGTCAAGTGATTGGTAATCATTTTGCACGGTATGAGACCCCTCCATCTCCACCAGCTTCATGGTGTGTCCTTGAAATCTAAAGTTGAGAGATGTCTTTAGTCCTACGTTGCAAACTCGATATTTGTAAGTTTTTTCAGGCTTCATGGTGAAGAGTGGCTCATCGGTTCCGTCACCTTTCGCAGTTTTCCCATTAATTAGGACACCCTCAGGTCTAGCAATGGAGCGATGACCATTGTCCAAGATCTGCTTAAGAGTGGTGTGACTCTTGGTGTACCAATCACCAATAAGGACAGTGTAATCATCTTCAGGATCAGCATAGGGAACAGGAATGAGTAAACGACTATTCACACGGAGGCCACCAAAGCCTCCGGCTGCCCTGTGCATGGCAATTGGTGGGTAGTAGAAGAAGCTTCCAATTTGGTCCTTAACTTGGAAATGGTAGGTGAAGTTTGTTCCCGGTAGGATTGGACAATTGGTTCCAAGTAGTCCATCTTGCCATGAGTTTTTCCGGTGTTGAATACCGCTCCTGCAAGTCCCATTCCATATTGTTGTTGTATTATGCCATCGAGATAACCACTAAATAGAGTTTTAAATGTGTATGCATGAGATGTAAATAATAAACATAATTGGTATACCAATGAAGAAGAAAGGGTTCGTTGAGGTTGTTGAAGACGTTAATGACTATGTTATTGTTGGATGTGGAGTTGATATTAGGTCCGGGGAATTGGCCGTTGATGAGAATGCCTTGTTGGGGAACGCCCAAGGGAGAGATGGTGCCATAAGTGATGTTCCATGTGAAGAAGAAATATGGGTCTTCACCTCGAACCATCGACATTGTTGCAGCCGAAAGGCAGAGTAACACAGTAAACATCATTGTAGCCATCGTTAACTCCCCTTTTTTCTTTGATTTCTTTTCTTATTGCTGTCAAATCGGTGCTTTTGTTCTCGGAGTAGACTATATATCTAAAGACATAAGATTGATTATTATTTTGTTTCTCTGTTCTAGCCCTTCCAATCCCTTCGTTTATAAACCCATTAGAAGTCAATTTCTGTACCATTCACACTGCTACTTTTGCTCTCTAACCTCTCCCTTTTTCTAGCCTTGCATATTTCCCTACCCCTCGTTTATAACAAAAGAAAAAATGCCAACACCACTCTTCAAATTTAATGTTCCCTTCCATAAATTAGTGGTTGACTCTCCCGAGAATGTGGATTAAAAACCACAGGTGGGGCAATTATTTTTTAACTACCACTCCATTCTAATTCACTAATTGAAAAGCTCATTATTTCATATTTATCTCGAAATTTTAGTGTCCTAATTTTAGAACTAATACATTCTGATTGAAATTGTTTGCATGTTGATTGCTTTTATTTTAATATTGTGATCACAAAGTTGTTAATATATATTTTTAATTTAATCTTATATATGATTTAGGTGGATAACCGGGTGATTTTAAACCAAATGTTATTATTGATATTTTGAAATAACAAAGTCGAGAAAAAACATGATATAAACTAAAGAGACAATTAGAAGTGCCTAGTAAGGGGTTGTTTGGGCCAAGCACAAGCTCGTTGTCGAGGTCGAGGCTGTTTTAAGACCAAGCTTTGCCGAATGTTGGATGGAGCATATTTTACGCATGCCCACTTTTCAATATATTGCCCGAACAAGAACATCGATCGACCTTCCCTATTTGTCATGCTTTGAACCATTCAACTTAAAAGATAACATACATATGAGCTACAACTATGAAACTCATATGCTAGTTTTAGTTGGACAAAGATAAGCTTTATATCAAATCCCCTATAAATACACTCCATTATGACTACACGATGTAACTTACACTTTTGACTTTTTTTTTTTAATTTTATTTTATAATTCTCTTACTTGATATAGGCATCATAACTCTTTCCTTTTCCTAAAGTCACGTACACTTTAGGTCTTGTTTTGACCTCTTAAACCTACCTCATGTACTTTAGATTTAGAATTAAATTTAGAATTGACTTGCTTCAATCTAACCTTTAGTGTGTTATTTTCTTTCATGAGATTTCTACTTGGGTCCAATATTACTCATTGGACAAATTAAATAACTATGATGTGCTTGATATGTGTGTGCCCGCACATAGAAGCGAGTCTTCTTCAATTGTGCAAGTGCAGTTGGACTTATTTTGTATTGCCTTACAAATTTGTATTTAAATACAATAATCATTTTTCTATTTTTGCTCCACATTCATAATAAACAAGTATCTCATATATCTTTCACTTCACATAATAATAAAACTACAGAAAATTCTCCACATTTCAACCATGGCTCTCAAAATTTCAAAGTTTTACTTTCACATTTAAATATTAAATTTTATTTCAAAATAAGTTTTCGGTCGAAGTCTTTTGTTACAGTCGATGAGAGAAATGTAATGACAGTGACTTGTAAATAGTAAGACGTGGGAAAAGTAAGCACATTATATTTGAATTATATTCCTATATCTTATCATGTCTTTATGGTTCAAAAGTTTCATTTTATACGTCGACTAAGACATATGTAAACAAAATTTGACAAGAAACTGAGACCCTCTTTGTGGTATTTATGTTCTGATTATAAACAAAGCTTTGGAATAGGGAGCATTTGAATCTATATTCCCCAAGCCAAGGTTGCAGCTTCCAATAGCCAAATATAGGAGCTGCACTTGACCTCGAGCCTCTACAACACAACAGGGCCATGCTCTGTCTTTTACTTTTTCATGGAACCACCACCTATGGATGTTCCATAAGAACATCTCTCAATCTTGGCTGCTCCGCTCTAAATAACTCTTCACGAAAAGCTCTTCGAAGGAAAGGTATTTGCATTTTTCTGGTCCCTCTCATGCAGCTCAGGTCTCCAGACAAGATCTGAACCACCTGCATATCACATGTTTGGACAGTAATTGTTCTTGGACTTTTGGTTTGAATCACAAACATCAGAATTAAAGCAAGCTTCAAATGAACATATCTAATAGATTCGACCAAATCAAACTAACATAAGTACTAAATGCAATATCTAATTCCAACTTAATTGGTTGTTATATATATAAGAAGAGTAATTAATTTGAGAATAATAAAGACAACATGCCTGACTCATACAAGGTCTCCGAATTGAGGATTGCTGTATGCATAAAGAAGCAGCAAGAAGAACAAGATTCATCTGTCGTGAATTATAATTTATTGTAAAAGGATCAACAAGTTCTCTCACATTGTTCTTCTTCAGCAACGGCTTTGCCTGATGAAGGTAGAAAAGATCCGAGTTAATCAGTGCCCATCCTTCAGATGATTGAACAAAATTAACTTTGCAACCTTGTTGCATAAAGCGAGTACTCAAGAACTCACCCACAGAACAAGACTTTGCTGAGAGTAATCAAGAGCACGACGTCCAGTAACAAGCTCCAATAGGAGAACTCCAAATGCAAAAACATCAGTTTTTTCATCTACTATACCATGTGATAAATATTCCGGAGGTAAGTAGCTACAAAGACAGGAGGAGGAGGAATAAGTTAAGAGTTGATATATATGTAAGACTCACACTACTGGTAAACAAGAGAATGGCATATAAGATTCACAAACCCAAATGTGCCTTCAAATTTTGATACTATATGATGAGTCCATTGCTTTGGCAGCCACTTTGCAAGCCCGAAATCACAAATCTGTTAAACAATTATTTTTGGACTTTAATACCATTTGAGGAGCAGTAAATGATGGAGTAATATGATCTTCATTAAGGTCAGAAACATTATATTAAATACCTGAGGCTCAAAATCTTGAGTGAGCAAAATGTTAGCGGCTTTAATATCTCTGTGGATAATTCTTCTTTGGCATCCTTCATGTAGATATCTTAAACCCTCTGCGATTCCAATGGCTATTTTATACCGAATGCTCCATTCCAGCTTCTCCTTTAAACCTAGAGAATGGCCAATATGTTTAAAATTACTTGAAAAAATGAAAAGAAATATATCATTTAGCATAATTACCATGAAGCGTAGAAGCTAAACTCCCATGAGGAAAAAATTCGAGAACTAAATGCATTCCACCTTGGATTCCATAGCCAATTAACTTGGCGGTATTGGGATGGTTGAGGTGGGCCATTATTCCAAGTTCAAGTAAGAAATCACCAACATTCTCATCAAAACTTCCCCTTGTCAGTCTCTTTATGGCCACAACTTGTCCGCTCTTCAAACATCCCCTGTAAACCTCAGCATAACCCCCTTTTCCAATCACATTTTCTACAACCAAAAACAAAAAACACACGTCGTTTACCATTATGCTAATATTATTTAAAAAACATGATGTTTAATTTTTTAGGTGTGAACGGACCAGGGCTGAAATAATTGGTCGCAGCCTCGAGTTCTCGCAGAGTGAAATTCTTCCATGGCGAGTTAAAGTTGCAGACATCGGAATCAAACCCAAAGTGAAGATGCAAAGTCTCTCTCATACTGTTGCTCAACCTTTTGGATAGCTTTAGCACACTCTGAGGATGCAATTTACTTACAGGCTTCCTGGATTTCGACCCCAATATTTTGAATATTCCACGCCAAAAGGAACCTGCTGGTTTGGCCAACTCAGAAGAAGTTGATTCGGGTCCTGAGCTCCTAAAGTAGTCTTCAAGAACTCCGGTGGGTGAAAACGAATTTACCTTCTCCTTCATAATTCAGAAAACAAAATGACCCTACCACAGAGAGGGAGAGAAAAACAAAGAAAGCATCGTCAGGATATTGGACATTATTCACATTCACACAAAGCACTCTTAAATCACAAATTGAAGTTGATGTGTGAAAGCAAACATGTGACCCAAAACTCACCTTACCTAAACCTACCACTTCTAGCTAAGCTCACTGTCAAACCATTAAAACTTCTTTTCAAAATAGTTCCAAGCCTTTTTAAAAAAGTTAAAAACTTTTGACATATTTTTTGTGAGAATCAAATAAAATATATATACAAGAAAACTATATAACACTTCTAAAATATCACTACGAATATCTCATCAAACACTATTCGATAGAATTCAGATAGCAGACTATTCAAACCTAAGACTACCCACTTTCAATAAAAGTAACATTGTACTACTTGACATGTATAAATAAGTTAACTGATACGCAACATATGCAAGACTAGTGGTATACCTCAATTTCAGTAGGCTCGTTGAAAACTCAAATGCTTTTTCATCAAATTTAAGAAAAGAACGAGTTAAGAAGTCCAACGGGTGGTGAACGCTTGTAAGTATACAACTTCAATAAAAAAAATCACATTTTCAATAGAAATTCAAAACTCTCTGAAATACAATTGAAACATGAGCAATTTGAAAACTCGAGATATTTAAAAATGCTTAGAAATTTCGTAAAAAGTAGCTCTTTAAACCATAGATATGTCTTGGTAAAAATCATAACCAAAATCTATAACAAAATTTTTGTCCTAGGCATAAAGTTTCAATATACACAATACAGGAATCTCTTGCATTCTATGTCAAGTAATTTCATTTCCAAACTCAGAGCACATCTTTGTCCTACTATGTATCGTGTAATCTCTAAGTGCATAACATTAAAGCAATTTCTGTCATACTATATATCGAAGTACTCTCACGAGTGCATAACAAAGTAAATCTATGATCTAAGTGCACACAGAGGTTCCTAATTAATGTGCAAAGCACCCCTACCACACAATCTAAAGTCTATGTGTATGTCGATGTGGGTTCCAAAGATATATCTTTCTCTGACGTACCCTGGAAAGACCTTCACTTCGTATTTACGGGTGAGAGACATTCACATAGTACACGGGTAATCATGTTGGGCAACATTCTTCAAATCTTAAACTCTTACCACAACTTCTCTTAATTATTCTATGATTATCTTCAAATCTCTTTTAAAGAACATAAAAATATTTCAAAATTCTCAAATAATCACACAATATCTCAAAACACTTCTAGACCAAAAGTCGTAGACTTTTTTTACAATTCATAGCTAGCAATTTCGAAGAAAACCTCACAATTTCTCTAAAAACCTACGCAATATTACATTTCTTAGAATGCCATAATCTTGGCCTTGCTGTTGATGGCCACGCTCTCTCTTTCTTTCATTTGTTTATAAATTCATGCTTCATTGTAAAGAAAAATAACTAACCGACTATGTCTTTTGGCATGAAATTCTTAGTCTCCCCCTTTTGATTCCTTGTTTGTTACTCAACATCGAAGCCATCTTTGAGCAATAACGCTGATGGCACACCATCCATGGAAATGGAAGCTCTGAGCAAAAGTAGTAAAAACATAATAATCAAAGTCGCCAAAGTTCACATAACTTTTCTAATCTTTTAAATTTAATTGTTAAGAAACATCTTTCTCGATCTGTTTGAATTTTCTTCATATAAATAGCAATTTCCACACTCTCTTTCCAGCAGTTCATGACCTTCTTCAACGACGACTCTCTCAATTCCCTCTTTCTCCTCGAAAACATGTACTTCTTTTCCAATTCTAATAAATACAAAAATCTCATTTCCTTTTTACTTCTTTTCTAAGTTTTTTCCCCCTAAGCTTTCTCCTCTCACATAAAGTATAAAAAATGAATAATCACCAACGTAACATACAATAGATATCCAAATAAGTGAACAACCTAAAAGTGGAAGGTACCTTGAAGAAAAAGCGGAGGAGTTTTCAGATATTTTGCATTGAATGAGCACTAGAAGAGAAGGACGTAAAGAGAGAAAAGAGATGAGAAATGGAAAATATGGAGAAAGGAGTTAACTCCAACTCCCTCAATCTACCCTTCTGCTTCAAGAAATAAACAATGTCTCTTTCTTTCTTTCTTTCCATTCTTGTTGCCAATAAGCAAAATTTAAGCTATAATGTGAAGAAACGAAATCGTGAATTCTAAGATTTCGTTAAGGAGTAATCATCACAGATAATCATGAAAACATATCCCAATATTTTGTCATCGCCTATGAGAGTGAAAAACACTCTTTTAGGGACTTTTAAATTAACATCATTTAACAATTTCTTTTTTAATACATATTTATATTCATTTTAAGGACGTTTTTTAAAATAGCATAATAAATTAAAATATTACAAACTATATCAAAATTTTGGATTCTATTAATAGTGGTCTTCTACCACGGTAACATATCAATCACTATCAGTCATAAAATTTACTATAGATTGTAAATATTTTGTCAAAATTTGCTATTTTTTAAAATTTCCCTTAATTTTATATTATAATTAAAATTATTCAATATTTCAATTATTGATAGTAATTTTTATTTACTTGCATAAATTAAATTTTGATGAACTCAACTCTTGACCGGTTAACTTGTTTTTGGGAACATCAAATCAAATTATTGTTAATATATGTAAAGTTATAAAGCAAGTCACAACATCCATCTATTTTATGTTAAGATATATATACCAACCCTAACTATTAGATTTCTTTAGAAATTATGTTGAAAGAGGTAAATAAATATCTAAAAGAAAAAATCTAGAAATATCCTAGATATTTAGGTGAGAATTCTAGATGAGGATGAGATTAAAAATATCAAAAATAGTTAGAATTCTAGAAAAATCTTTGGTTTGGGATTGAAGGATTTCATGTTTATAAATAGAAGGTGTGATCCTCATTTGTGAAAAAAGCAAAGTAAGCAAAGAGAGGAAGAAATAAAGTAAAAGAGTTAATGAGTAAATTTAAGTAAAACTGTGAGTGAGTCTCTTTCTTTTGTGCCAATTTCTTCAACAAGTAGTATCAGAGCCAAGGTAACTTAGCTTGTGATGTTGGAGTTCTTGAAGACCGTGTATAGTTTGAAACAGTGAAACTCGTTATCTAGGACACATCAAATCGTGGAGTGCATTTTTCGTCATTACACGATGACAAGAGACTTTAAAGTTGTTAGAGAAATCAAGAAACTTAACACTCATAATGATATAAAACATCGTTTGCATGCATGAAATCATATCTCCAACGTCAGGACTTGTGTGGGATATGTTGTAGGAGGCACTAAAGTTAATCTGCCTGAGGATGCTGCTACTTTGAATGTTGGGCCTAATAATATGTTTTGGTTAATTGGGCCTCAATTTGGTGCATGAAAATAAAGAGGGATAGTTGCAAATTTAGCAGTTAAATTCAAAATAATTAAGTATATAGTAACATTTAAAAAAAATTACAAATATAGCAAAATTTGTCAAATTCTATCAATGATAGAGTCTATCACTGATAGATCATGTTGTAAAAATTGGTCTATCACCGATAGATCATACGAGTCTATCAACGATAGTTTTGCTATATTTGCAATTTTTTTTAAATGTTGTTATATCCTTAATTATTATTCATCAAATGGTCATCCATTACAATTACCCAAATAAAGAACATTGGGAGGGGAGAAGGCCACGAGGTTTCTTTGCAGCCGTGCACGCGTGAGGTGGAGATAACTATCTGTGCATGTTGAAGAAAAGAAAAATAAGAAAAGAAAAGAGGAAAGAGAAATGTAATTACCTTCCCTTTGTTTCTTTCTTCTTCTTCTTCGTTTTCTCTCTATTGTTCAAAACCCTAATGAAATTTCTTTATGGCTTTATTAAGTAGATGATACATACATCAATGTGAAGTTTAGGGAGATGAGAAGGATATGCAACAAGGATTTACGCGGTTCGGCCAAAATGAAGCCTACGTCCACGGGAAGGATCTTTCTTCATTGATGAAGATGAGTACAAAAAAAAAAAAAACCTCTCTTTTATCTCTTCTTTTTCTTGTATATGAAAAGCTATGTATATGTAAGAACTGATTTGTTAGTAATACACCTTTATTTTTATGAAAATCTGTAAAACATGTATGTGTTGGAATTCATTTTCTTTTAACATTAAAGAAATGGAATATCAAGCCAGGTAAGGTCATGTTCATGTTTACATTTAAAATTACACATGATGAAGCATTATCATGAAAGCCACTTGAATCAAAAAAGAAATGCCATCATAATTTTGAAGTATCCCTAATATGTCATTAGTGTGTAAGTTAAATTTCTCTAGAACTATGTTGAAGGATGTAAATAAATATCTAAAAGAAGGTTAAGGAATTAGAATTCCTTTAGATAATGATGAGATTAAAAATATATATCTAGAATAGTTAGAATTTTAGAGAAATCTTTGGTTTGGGCTCCTACGATTTTATGCCTATAAATAAAAGGTACGATCCTCATTTGTGAAAAAAGCAAACCAAGTAAGCAAAGAGAGAAAGAAAGAAAGCAAGAGAATTAGAGGGAAACTTTAAGTGTAGTGAGGGAGTCTTTTGAGAGCAAAAGGTTGTTCTCTCCAAAAGTGTCAGTTGTTCGTAAATTTTCTTGAAAAATTGTTGTGGATAGCTTTTTTAGAATAATATGTAGCAAATATATTGGTACATGCTTTGCAAATATGGCAAAATTCTCATTTATTAAAATATGTTTTATCTAAAACTTGTTGTTATTCTCAAACTACTCTTCAATATTGTATTTCTTCTCCCACTCTTTAGTGGAAAATTGTATTGGGTAATTTTTGGAATAGTATATAACAAATATGACATGCAATTTAAGAATGTTGCAAATACGAGATTTCCTCATTCTTGTAAATATTTTTTTATATTAAATCTGTTATTATTCTTAAACTACCCTTCAAGATATTCTTCTCACACTCTTTTAAGTCCTAGTCATCATTTCTTTTACGTTCTCTGCAATTCGTTCTTCCTCATTTGTAGATTTCAATTGGTTTTCGAAATCGGTAAGGGCATCTTCGTTTGTGAATCATTTGTCAAGTTGTTTGAAACTCATATGAAGATGAATTTCTGGTTTTCGTTTTGTCCTTCATTTTTATTGATTATTTCGATTTTATCCTTGTGGTTTTAGGAGTTCGATTTTTTTTGTATTTTTCAACGATTTAAACGATTTTTAAGTTTTATTTATAGTTTTTCTTTCTTTTCTTTTTTAGGGTTTTGAAGTGGATATACTACTATTTGGCATCCACAAATTCTTCTCTTTTTTTTTAATTTTTGTATTAATCTTGATTTTAGGATATTCAATGGTACATTAAATGCAATCTGATATATAATAGTTGTTGATTTGAAGAATTTAACTTTATCTACGATTGTTCTCTGCTTTCTTCAATGTGAACTTTGGAGTTGAATATAATTTCAAATGATTTTTTTTTATTCTTTACGTTGGTTTTGTTTTGGTTTTACTTTATATATCAGTTTTATATATTAGTGTTGTGATGTACTTATATTATACATATTAGTTGGTTGATATATATACTTACTACTATGTGATTTTCGTTTATTAAAAATGTTTGTAATTCATTGTAGTTATAGTTAAGTATAGTATAATCTTTGTATCATGAGTATCAATTGCATAAGTCAATGCGTTATTAAGTATATGAACGATATAACTTAGTGTATCATTATCAAGTATATCAACAATATATTAGTAAAATATATTAACATAACAATAAATTAAGTGAATCTTTATCAAGTATATCAATCAAGTTTACAAGTGTATATCAATAGTGTATCAGTTGTAGGACTTCAAGTATATCAAGTGTATTTAGGCAATTGAATTATCAGTCAAGAAATTAACTGTATTTGCAATACATCAATTTTATCAAACATATCACTGTATCAAATTCGATGAGTGTATCGGTGAAACATAACAAGTTTATCAGTAGTGCATCGAGTGTATCAAACTTATTAGTGAAACATTAACTTATCAAGTGTATCAAACTAATCAAGTGTGCAAGTGAAGCACAACATGAGGGTAAATTTGTAATTTTCCATTTTCAAATCTATAGTTTGGGTTTGGGTTTAATTTTGATATTTTTGCAAAACCATAAGTTGTGTGCTAGCTATAGGCCTAATCTATTAAACCTATCATGATAAATGTGCGAGAAGCCCTAAACATTATAGTAAGTGTAGTTTTAATATGTCAACAAGTTAATTAAGTTATCGTACACCAAACAATAAACATATCATCATTTTAAATACTTGAGTGTATTAGACATTAATCAGTAAATACTTGAAGTAACATTTGAAATGCATCAAGGATATCTTACAACAACTTACAATAAAATCAACATTCAATCAATAAATTATTTTATGGTAAAAAGTACGTGTGTTACATATCAAGAGTATCAGGTGTGTATCAAGTACGTGTACATCAAGAGCGTATCAAGTGTATAAAGACCCAAGGGGTATCAATAGGAACAAAGTGTAACAAGGAGAGTATTGAGTCTATAATTTGGCACCCGTCGATGTAATTTGACTTCGTTTTTGTTCAATTAAGCTCCAATTTGTCATCAACTCAAGATTCTACACATAGTTTACTCAAAAACTATAAAATAATCAAATTGAAACATAAAATGGTAGAACAATATTCCAAATTAAATGCAATTAGATAGCACATGTTGTGTGCTACATCAATTGTTTGAAACTCCCCATGCTTCATAGTTCCTTGGAATTCGTTGTCCCAAATGTGGTAAAAGAGTTAAGAAATTCAAATGAATAGGTTTATAGTTTAACCTTTCTAACATATTAATTAAGGTTCACCGGGGAGAATATAATGATTCTTGTTAATTAGGTTTTATACTTAAGATTTTTTTTGTCCTATAATTTGAACTCAATGGGAATGTGAAAGGAATTGGGACGGACGAAGTTGTACGAGATCAGATCATAGAGCGAGACCATCATTAAAACATCAAGTTGTACTCAAATGAGTATTGAGTGGTAATTGCTGTTGCCTTACGAATACAATAATGATTTACATATTCTTTGCTTCCCCACTCATAAATATATAGTTCACTTGAAATAAAAGTAAAATTATACAAATAATATTAATCCTAAACTTTTGTTATATCTTTCAATGTAAATAAACTTTACCATCATCATCCAAAATTTCATAAAATAATAACGTGGTTGGAAAATAGTTAAATATAATAAATTTTAAAAAATATTTACACGTGTCTATCATTTCAATGTTAGCTAATATACGCTAATGAAAGTCAAGATATCTTGATAAAATCTAAAATTTTATTATATTTTATAAAATAGTTATATAATTTGAAAATGCTAACGTAATTGCTAATTTAGTTAAACTAAAATTGTGGCAAGTTTCGTGACTCTCCTCCTCCCATACCAATATCATCTCTCACGAATTCATCGTAGGATAGTAAAAGAAATTTGATACTGTAAACGAAATTATATTATTTTGTAGTAAATAGTGTTGCAGGATAAATAACTCTATGGTTTTTTTAGTAAAATTATATAGATGAATCATATATTTTTATAAATTCTTATTATTGTAGTGAGGAAAAAAATATTAAATTGGTATGGAATAATGCATTTAACTTGAACAAGTTGTAGGATTGGTATGACAATTATTCAGGGGTGAACAGGATTTATAATGAAAACTTTTTCAAAGCATGGACTCATCTGGTAGTGTTCGAAATACGTATTTTATTTCGCTTACATCATAATTTTTCTAGTATCTTATGATCTTATTTGACTATGATATAGATGTTGAGCAATTAGAGGATAGAAATCAGTGTTTACGTAGTTTTGAAAGCATAAACGAGCAAAAGACATCAATAGAACAAATGAAAAATAAAAAAAGTCATTTATGCTTATTTTGTGAAGCCCCACAACGCCATGTGCGACATTGTAAGGCAAAGAGGGCAGTGCGCAGCAAAAGCATGCAGTGTCGCCCTAGAGTGCCACAATGTGTCCTGAAGTTTAATTTCAACACTTTTAAAATTTTGTCACAACGTTGCAATCCTGTGTCGCTTTTATATATATCCTTTTCTTCCACCATGTTTTCGCACCTTCAATTCCAGTCGTACTTCTATTATTTTCTCTCTATTTTCCAAGCTTTTAAGTCTGTTTTCGTCCACAAACAATTCCTCATCATCTAGCATATGTGGATGGAAGACTAAGATACAATTGTTCTAGCTTAGTTTTATAGAGATCTCCCTTTTATTTCTTAGAATTTGTGAGAGCTTATGAACTTAGTTCTATTATATATTTGGCTTCACACTCATGTTATTTGAATGAATTTTTATTATATGTTTGGATGCAAGGGGAACGTATGACTTTCGCTTTTATTTAGATCTTTGACTCGTGACTTTTTTGATGAGGTTTAATTAGAAGCAATAGGTTAGGTTAACTTGTTATTTTATTTAGATGAAGATTGTTCTAACTAACCTAGGACATGAAAATTGGTCATTCCAACTAAAAATCTCTTGAACTTAATGTGATTTGAAAAATTCAATTATATGCATGGATTTTCATCTATTTGATTTAGAAAAGTTAGAGCTACTTTGAAATGATTTTGTTAACTTCGTTAATTAAATTGGTTAGGTGAAAACGTTAGATAGAGCTAAAGTAATGATTCAATAAACAAAAGCTGATGAATGGGGAGAGATCGGCATAACCCAAGCTAGACTTTGTTTACTTGAATAATACTTACAATTTTCGTTGGTTCATCATGCAGTTTAGTTTTCTTGCAATTGAGAACGACCATAACCCTCTTATTATTAATCCACAGTAAGTAAATGTAAAATTATAATCTCTTAGAATTATTTTCTTCAAATAAAAAATAAAGTAAAAATAAAATAATGTCGTTTGGAAATTATATATTGAAATTGTAAAAAATAGAAAAATTGATTAACATATTTACACTTCTCAATTGTTGATGATGTAAATACTTGGTAAATTTTTCTATTTTTTTTTTTAAATCGTACTTAGAATCAAAATGTGCTTCAACACAAGAAGCTTAATAAATGAAAAAGAATATTTAATTTATTTCAAAATTACTCAAAATAAAGCCTCTATACTACAAAGATATTAATGAGAAGGAAATATTCGTTTTATTTTTACTCGCAACCAATCATATACAAGAAAAATCAGCTTCTCCAAAATTATGTGATAATGTATGATGATGATATCTCATTTGGAGTGAGGAAGGAATGGATGGATCATCTCAAATGGTATATGGTTTTGGTAATGGCAAGTCCTTCACTAAACCACATAGCAAAGTTTTGTCTGGAATATTGTACTCGTCTCTAAGGGAGCGAGCTGGTGATTGCACACTCATGTAGAGTTGTTGCCCCAAGTAACGATTTTCTGTCAATTCGGACCTCAAGTTCCACATTCCAGCATTGTCAAATGTAAGAAGTATGGCTGCCCACGACTTAGGGAACACTTGGATTGTATGTCTGCTCACAGCATCAAGAAGATTGTAGTTGGATCGTTTTTCTGGAGACCATCTCCCAGGCTCAATGCTGTAGAATATTGAAAAAAAAATCATTATAGTCATGCCTAAGTTGTATTTTTACACAATAATTGTTCAAACCCACGATACTTACGCAACAGCAAAGAATGAGTAGCCATCCAAATGCCATGACTGGAGGCTCTTCTCGTGGTTCTCAAAAATAATTTCTATGAAGTTGCGGAAAGTTGTATTAACAACATTAGGCGCAACAGTCACAGTGGTTACACCTTCGGCTAACCCCTCATCAGAAATTGTATCGTACTTGAACACCTTGTCAGTGATTTCAAAGTACTCAGCAAGCTTCAATGGAGTTTCAGGATCAACATGTGAGACACCATTGATGGCATATCGTAGCTTACCATCCACCTTAGTAGCTGAATTGACAAGCTTGATGGTACGAGTAATGTTGATGGAACCATAATGGTAGGAGCCTTGAGGATTAGGCCTTGCAGCACTGGCAGTGAGGTTCCAACGGAAGGTACGAAATTGATTGAGGGACCAAGCCCAACCCATGGGTGCATTTGGAATTTCAGGAGAGGCAGGACCTTTTCCATTAGTATATCGAACAATTCCTTTCCCAACAAGAGCGCTCTTAATAAACCTAGTTGATGCAACCATGTAATAATCTTTGGGCTCCTGGTCGGCTGTGACTAGCACTGAAAAGCATTGCCCTACATGGACGTCAAGTGATTTGTAATCGTTTTGCACAGTGTGAGAACCCTCCATCTCTACCAACTTCATGGTGTGTCCTTGGAATCTAAAGTTGAGAGATGTCTTGAGACCCACGTTGCAAACTCGATACTTGTAAGTCTTTCCAGGCTTCATGGTGAAGAGTGGCTCATCGATTCCGTCATCCTTTGATGTCTTTCCATTTATGAGGACACCGTCGGGTCTAGCAATCGAGCGACCGCTATCCAAAAATTGCTTAAGTGTGGTGTGACTCTTGGTGTACCAATCACCAATAAGGACCGTGTAATCGTCTTCAGGGTCAGCATACGGAACAGGAATGAGTAAACGACTGTTCACACGTATGCCACCAAAGCCTCCGGCTGCCCTGTGCATGGCAGTTGATGGATAGTAGAAGAAGCTGCCAATTTGGTCCTTAACTTGAAAATGGTAGGTGAAGTTTGTTCCCGGTGGGATTGGACAATTGGTTCCAAGTAGCCCATCTTGCCAAGAGTTCTTCCTGTGCTGAATTCCGCTCCTGCAAGTGCAATTCCAGTTAAATAATAAGTCAAAAGAGTTACATTACATATAATGAGAATATAAGTGGCAGTTCCATATATATACCAATGTAGAAGAAAAGGTTCGTCGAGGTTATTGAAGACGTTAATGACCAAGTTATTGTTGGTTGTGGAGTTTACATTAGGCCCGGGGAATTGACCATTGATAAGAATGCCTTGTTGGGGAACACCCAAGGGAGAGATGGTGCCATAGGTGACATTCCATGTGAAGAAGAAATAAGGGTCTTCACCACGGACCGTCGCCATCATTCCTGCAGCCGAGAGGCAAAGCAGCATGGTAAACATCATCCCAGCCATCTTCTACCTCTCCCTTCTTTTTGTCTATATTTTCAAATCACTGCTCTTATTCTCGAGCAGGCTATGTATATCCCAAGATGGGTTGTTGTCCGTTCCCTGATGGCTAACCCTTCGAATCCTTCATTTATATACAGTTTCTCAACATTTGCATCTTCAAGTTTTTCTCCTACTTTCTAGCCTTTCATATTTCCCTACCATTCGTTTTTTAGAAGAATGCAACCGTTCCTGATCTATAAACAAAATGTTTCATCCCATATTTAAATTTGTGGTTGACCAACCCTCCAAAAATAGTGGAGTAAAAGAGACACGTGGACAAAGGGAAATTACTTAATCTAAATTATGTTTATTAATTTTTTAGAAAATAGACAAACGAAAATTACTTGATCTAAATTATGTTTATTAATTTTTTAGAAAATTATCTTTTCATTGTACGTTTGTGGATATATGTCTTTTTCGTCAACATTAAAAAATGTGAGAATTATTCAAACTTTCGTAATCCATTGATGTGTACTAAATTTCACATTGGACATTTCCTACCCATTTGTAGTAAAACTTTGTGTTTCTAGATTACCTTTTAAACTGGTATGTTAATGTGAAATATACAAA
Organism: Cucumis sativus; assembly: GCF_000004075.3. Taxonomy (NCBI): domain Eukaryota; kingdom Viridiplantae; phylum Streptophyta; class Magnoliopsida; order Cucurbitales; family Cucurbitaceae; genus Cucumis; species Cucumis sativus. The sequence goes on from NC_026658.2 coordinate 11,040,078, forward strand.
ACAAGTACTAAGGAGTTGGCCATAACTCTTGACTTCGTATAACATGTTTTCAAAAGGAATCTCTTGATGCCGTTAAGAAGGGCGTTGGGAGTATAACTCCCTACAAGTTAATGTCTATGCCGCGAGTTAGTAGTGAATTCCTGACAGCGCCCTGCGTACGGCCTCGGTAGATCCCTTTCGAAACCCTCAAACCAGATCTGATCTCATCTCCCGTAGCCCTTCTATTTTTCCCTCCCTCTATTAGTGCCTAGTATCAAAAGGATAAATATTTAAAACTCTATTAGTTTGGGATTTAGATTGATGACCATAAAATTTGAGTTTGAATTGATATAATTATTAGTTTTCATAATCTAAATTGATACAAAAGCTCATGATGTAAATTGATATTTGCCCATGAAATTATTACACATTGTGTATACGATGGGTGATGACCGTTCTTATAATTGACTATATTATAACTTATTTTGACTTAGAATGTTCAAGATGATCAAAAATGTCTATCAATACGGAGACAGTTTCAATTCGAAAACTCAGACCGAACAGATTACACCGAAAAATAATCTTTCCACGAGTTCTGTAGTATTGTCTTTGAAAGAAATAATATACAAATTTGTAAATCTAGGAAAATTATAAAAATACTATTATTCTTTCAAAAAGAAAGGGAAAATGAAAATTAGATATCGAAGAAAACACATTCAGTCGAGAACCACGAGACGTATTATTTAGATATAACAAAACAAAATGATAGTTCACCTTGTAAGGTAGGTTAATTTCCACAATCTCCCCAAAATTTGAAAATACTACAATAGAAAAAATGCGTTTCCATGAGCCACAGATTTCTTCCGCTCCAAGATCTAACTGGCCCTTTATCTACGGAATTCAGAAAGAGTGAAAGTCATAGTTCTTTTTATGAATTTGTTTCCCTCTTGAGACGCCAAAGCCAACGCATCGCTTAAGCCATTTCCTTCAATGGAAAAAAGATTTATCCGGGAAGAAAGAATTATACCTAATAATGTGAAGCTGTACAACATCGCTCTACATTAACCAGCCGCACCTGAGTACTGAGTAGATAGTTGTAAACGACAATATTTGCGATATCATAATAGGAGCAGATAGTCAACAAATTCACCAACTCAATGCTCTAAACCGTCTGCTGATGTCCATCTGCATACTCATCCTACAAAGACTAAACCTAATTAGTTAGAACTTAACAGCAACATGTGGAGAGCGGGGGTACGACAATCTACTGCAGCAAAATAAGCTATAACAGAAAACAAATGCTGAAAAGCAGCATAGAGTTATTGATAGCATCGGTGAAATAACAGTTCAAGATTTGACGTGCAAAACATCAATACAATTATGGAAAACCAAGCCTCCTTCTGAAGTTCACAGGGGGAAAATGATGCATAAATTAATCTTCAGCTCTACAAATTGACCATAGTTAACTTGGAGGAGAATACTCCCCAGGGAATCTTTTTGTGGATGTCAGAGCCAGGTTTCGCACACTACTCTACAACATTTGGATGTCAAGAAAACTCGTAAAAACTTAATTTCTAGGTAGGCGGCCAACATGGATTAAACCCATGACCTCTTAATCATTTATTGAATCAAGCTTCTCACATGCATTTTATTGAGTATTCCTTTGTATTTGAAATACCTAGTCTCTTAAGTTGACATCAAAAGAAATAAACACGTCAAAAAAGAACATGTATAACAATGCAGAATAAAAGATCTATGTTTACAAAGATAAAGAGGCGGAAATCACTACCAATCCAAGAACATTAGTCAATAGGTTAAGACAAATTTAATTATATCAACACTTCAACATTTTTCTTCATTTTGAGGGTCTGAAGTTTGTAGAATGCAAACAAGTGAAAATCAATCAATATTTTAAGAGAAAATGACTTTATAAGGATTTGAGCACAACACCTCTTGCTCAAAATCATGTTAAAAAACTGTTGACATGTTGTGAGTGGGTGAGTCCCACATTGAAGAAACCAAGGAGACTCGCACTCCTTATAAGATAGATGAGCTACTTCTCTCATGCCAATTGATTTTGAGATGGAACCTCATACTATCAAATATGGTATCAAGGTCCATTAAACCCAAACGGGTATTCAGTCTAAGATAGGTGAACCTAAAGAGACACCATCTTGAGGGGGCATGTTGAGATGTAAGTCTCACATTGGAAAATCCAGGGAGACTCACACTCCTTATAAGATAGGGTCACTCCTCTCATGCCAATTGGTTTTGAAATGAAACCCCATAATATCAAACAAAAACCATCAACCCAAAAGTTTAAGTACACGGGTAACATTAAATTTAATTATATCCACACTTCAAAAGTAAAAATAAATAAATAAATCCAAATGTTTCAAATGTCAAAACACAGGCTCTCTGAGACACAAAACTGAACCAATGAACAATTTTATGCCATTTGAAAACAAGAAACTACTGGCTTATTTAGAAAATATTAAAGAGATTTGTGGATAAGCCATGATTTCACAATGCCATGGTATAAAGAAAATCTTTAACAATCCCCGTGGAGTCAGATTATCTCCCCATTGGTTTATGTAATGCTTCTAACAAGATTATCACGAAAGTTATTGCAAACAAATTGAAATTGGTTATTTTAAATGTGATTTTCTAGACTGTGGCGCAGAGTGCTTTACCGCTAGGCACTCAGTTATACATCAATATCATAGGAGAGATAAGGCAAGAATGAGAGAAACGAATAAGGGTGGGGACCACTATAACGGAGGTTATAAATAGAAAGTCTGAGGGAGGGAAGGGCAGTCAGTTACTCAGTAGAACCTTCTCGAGAGTTAGGTTGAGGGCAGAGACGATCGATTGTGATTGTGCTATGAGTGAATGTACTTAGGGTTATCAACCCATTCTTTTAATAAATCAATATCGTCTATTTGCGATACCTTTCATCTTGGTATCAGAGCCGAAAACCTAGGAAGACTATCAAAAATGGTACAGAAACGTTTGGAAGAGAAGATGGAGGCAAACAATGCAGAGACCGCGGCAATCACAGCAGAGATTTAGAAGATGCCGAAAATGGAAGAAACAATATAGCCATTCTATGGGCTTGAAACACCCATTTACGACGAAAGGCATGGCTAATGTTTTTGTGAAGGAGATAGTAAAGCTTAACGAATATCCAAAATCTATTGTTTTCGACAGAGATAAGGTGTCCTAAGCCATTTGTGGCATGAATTATTCAAGCTATCAGGGACTCAATTGAATAGAAGCACGGCTTACCATCCACAATCAAATGGTCAAGTGCGGAGGTGGTAAATAAAAGCCTTGAAGCCTACCTTTGTTGCTTTTGCGGGAAAAGATTCTCACAATGGTATGTTTGGTTGCACTAGGCAGAATACTAGCATAATACTGCCTATAATGCTTCCATTAATATCACTCCATTTCAAGCTCTGTGTGGTCGAGTACCACCAACTCTAATTGCTTATGGAGAGCAAATGACCACCAATTCCGCCCTTGATCAACAGTTGGGGGAGACAAATGTAACCTTGGGAATTTTGAAGGAGCATTTGAGAATGACTCAACAACGTATGAAGAAATTTGCTGATTGAAAAAGAAGAGAATTGGAGTTTGAAATAGGAGATTGTGTGTATTTGAAACTATGACCTTATAGACAGACCTCGGTGATGGCAAGATGTAATGAGAAGCTAGCACCTAAGTACTTCGAGCCCTACTGCATTGAAGCAAGAGTGGGGAAGGTAGCACATCGCTTGGCCTTACCAAAAGAAGCTTTTTCTCGCAGTTAAAGAATGCATTGGGATCAAATAAGACAGTGAAACCAGCACTACCTCCCCTATCGAATGGGTGACCAAACTTGAAGAAGTCTATGGCTACCACAAAAATCCAAACACAGGAGGATGGGAGGTATTAATTGCTTGGAAAAGACTGCCTCCACATGATTCTACTTGGGAAATAATTGAAGATTTTAACCGACAATTTCCTATGCTTCACCTTGAGGACAAGGTGGATTTAGAAAGTGGGAGTAATGTTAGGCCCCAGTTATACATCAACATCATAGGAGAGATAAAGGCAAGAACGAGAGAAACAATTAAGGGTAGGGAACACTATTAGGGAGGTTATAAATAGAAAGTCTGAGAGAAGGAAGGGTAGTCAGCTACTTAGTAGAACCTTCTCGAGAGTGAGAGGTTGAGGTAGAGACGACAAAATGTGATTGTGCTATGAGTGAATGTACTTAGGGTTATCAACCCATTCTTGTTAATAAGATCAGTATCGTCTATTTGTGATGCCTTTCTTTTCTCCCAGGTAGACTCATATAATGTGTAAGATATGAAATGTATTAATTATGTGATGTCCAAAACTAATGGAAGGAAGGGGTTGGCAATTGTAAGCTCGATAAGAGCAACGCATATGATAGGTTGGAATGGGTGTTCTTACAATGTATTTTGGGTCGTTTGGTGTTTGCTAGGTCGTGGGTTGCACTTATAATGGATTGTGTTTCATCTTTTAGTTTTTCTATTAAGATCAATGGGACTGCAATGAGATTTTTTTATCCTCAAAGGAGGACTCAGACAGGGTGATATATTATCTCTTTATCTCTTCTTGTTGTGAGTGAAAGGATTGTCCAATTTACTTTTGCATGCTCAACAAACCAAGAGAAACACCGGGTGCCAAACTCTTGTATTAAGAAAGATGCAAATTGTTGTAAGAAATTGAAATAAAATAGGCTTAATTTTCTAAAACCAAAAAACAAAAACAAAATGGTTACTAAACAGAGTTTAAGATTGTTCAAACGGATAATGAGGTGCAATTCCATCCCCATGTATAGATGAAATTTAATCAAAGCAGTGATGGAAATCAATAAGACACCAGCAGAAGTTAAACTTTCAATATTTAGGGACAAACTTCACAGTTTAAGGCTGCATTTACTTCATTGCTAAAAAGTTCAACGAACGTACTATATAATATTGAGTGTTGGCGACAGAATTTAAAGATCTAAAAGTCCAATTGCCAGGCAAGTTTGTTCCATCCTTCTATAAGTCGCAAAGAAGAGAATCAATTAACTAATTTCAATTTCTCTCAGTTACCATGTCCACCCTCTAATATTTCATTTTAACCCAAACAAAAAAAATGGAAGTCTACCTTTTAAGTTTCAACAACATCAGGGTGGGGGATTGAACCTCCAACCTTTAGGTAAGAAAGTCATGTCAATACCACTAAGCCAAACTCATGCTCAAAGAGTTTATTGAAAAATGAAGGCTTAGTGAAACAAAAGCTTTATTTAATAGGCAAAAAGAAACTTATGCTCAAAGTATACAAACTCCTTAAGAGAAAAATGAAAAAAAAATAATAATAATAAAGGTTAAAGAAAAAACCCTTGCATGGTGCAATGTTTTGCAAAAATAAATAAATAATAATAATTTGAAATCATATAAGTAACAGTTTAGGGTCTTTTCAACAGTTGAGGCACGCCCATCACGGTATGCCCACCTGCTATCATCCAGTGAAATATCCAATTCATTTCAAACATAATAAATTTTGGTCGGCAGAGTGAACAAAATTCTATAAGCCTAAGAAACTAACAGGTTTCATTATCTGAGATAAGGTTACTCACATCTGCTACTTGGAAATGTCTGGACAGCTTTGATCGAGATACATCTGGCCCAGAGGTAGAACCATTATCACCATTACCGAAATGAGAGATCTGCAACAGAAAATAGTAAAAATTGATGCTACAATTGGTTGGTTACTGTCGACCAAAAATAACAGAAACGAATGACACTGAAACAAAATATACGACACGGGGGTAGCCCAATCTCCAAAGCTAGGTGTGTAAGAGAAACCCTCTTTTCTCCTTCAAGACGAAATAATTGCATTTCATAGAACACATAAGACATCAGAAAGGAGGAGGAAAAATCAAACTCCAGCCAAGCTAAGGGTATCGTGAGAAACTCCTCCAATTGGCAAAAATATAGGAAAAATTACGATCTATATGGAGCATAAAACTTGCACAGAGTGACCAACAAGAAAATTTGATCCAAAAACCCTCTTAATAGATTTAATTTTGTTGCTTTCTGAATGAAAATGACTATCAATGAGAAAGAATGAACAAATACAAAGGCATGCAAAAAAAACCAGCAAACCAAAACACCCCAACTAAAAGAAGAGGGTCATCAAACTAAGTAAAATGTTTCCAATGGAACAACTACACAAGTTCCTCGAAATCGAAGTCTAAAGAGACACATGAAATCTAACCAAATCTCTCACTATGCACCCTCTCCCTACCCTGAAAGACCCGATTGTTCCTCTAACCTCAAATGTCCCCGATAATAGCGCAGGTCTCGACAAGCTGTAAAAACCATCCTTTGTCTCTAAAAGGCAAACGGAGGAGGAACTCCTCGATCATCGCTCTGACACTCCAAAGGCCAGCAAAGCTAACACCGAACTCTTGGAGGAAAGAACTCCACACAACTTGCACATAACGCCAATCTCAATAATGATGATCATCAAGATCTTCCTCCGCCTTCTGACAAAGCATGCAACAAAAAGGCCTGACAAGCGAAGCTCTCCTCCTAACAAGCCTATCAAAAGACTAAACAAGGACTTGCATGTACAACCCAATTAGGATTTTAGGGTTCCAAACACGAACATCCATTTTTCCCTCCTTAAAATTGAACCCCTCAAGCAAAGAAAAAAGAGAGGTCACCTCCATCATTTCCCTATTGGTCAAATTAAGACGGAACTCAAAAGAAAAAGACACAGGATTCTCCGATCCAACCAAAAGATCCAAAACCATACAATTTTTGGAAGATGACAAATGATAAAGATGCAAAAATAATGAACAAAGGGAATTCTTCCCCACCCATCGATCCTCCCAAAAGTATGTGTTCTTACCATCCCCCACAAAGCAACGAGTAAACCTAATGGCTATGACCTTAGCAACAATCTTGTAGAAACTCATATACTAGGTCTATAGATCTACTAAACTCCTTAATTCTCCTTGCCCTCTCGTTTCATCGATGAAAGACTTGTCCAAGACACTGCAACCATGAAACTCCTCAAAGACGTCCATATCTCTCATTAAGATCTCAATTATCTTGATAGAAAGTCCATGTAAAACCTGTCACCTAAAAAAGGTCCTCGTCTCTAAACAAACCAAAGATAACCTTCCAAATCCCCTCTAAGAAAGAGATGGGCTTCCAAACTACTTTTTCCCGTCTACAAGATAGGGGACCAGTCCAAACCATCAAGTAAAGGCCTTGGATCAATTAGGGGGATTACTTATAATGAAGAAACTTGACTTTCATTAAGAAAAAATGAAAGAATATACAAGCACCCGCGCACACACAAAAAAAAAAACCCTCAAAAGTGAGCTAAGCTACAAGAAAGGGCTTCTGTTAAGAGAAATAAGCCCTAACAAATAATTAAAAAGAGCCTAGAAATTGAGGCTTAAAGAGAAACAAAGAAGAGTAAAAAAGTGAGAGTTATATGGCGATGTTTGGACAATAGGTGACATATAAAGAAGAGTAGAAAGAGAGCACTATCTCTTTAATCTCTCAACCTCCCTAAACAATTTTCCCCATTGTAGCCTCAATCATGATCGTGCTTCTCCTCCACTAGAAACTCTATGGAAAAGAAGTATTACAGTTTCCCTCTTTACCCCACCTACATTAGTTTTTTGTCTCTAACAAATTGTCTTTCTCTCTCCTCCATATCCTCAAAATTCCCTTTATCCTTAACCTCATCTTCCCTCAAATGTTCACCAATATGCCCGTGATTGTCTCCAGAATCTCCTATTTCATCAACTTCAAATCTCCAAAGACATTCTGGTTTACTCTTTTCAAACGGCATTCAAAGAGCCAGTTTTTTTTGGAGTTAAAAGATAACTTTACAAAAATTCATTCAGTACAAGAAACTTATAGTAAGGCCAATCCTCTTCTTCTTAAAAGAATTGTGTGCCGAAAAAGATGCCATGGAAAACCAAATACTTGTAGAAAAATAAAATAAAGCAATAGCTAGCAGATTTAGAACTAATAAATGAATGACAAGAGATCAAGAACGGGTGCATGCAGGAGTACATAAAAAAAATTGATACATTACCCCAGACAAACATTTACTATCTTGACCATCTTCAAATAGGGACGAGTAGTAAGTTGGATCATAGATAGAGCCCCCAATCATGTCATCGGAACCTGATGGTTGTCTAACTACAACAGGAGTAGCCGGGCTAAGAAAACTATTTCTCAGATCGTAGTCTGCCTCTCGGGGAACTGAAGTTTCCATGTATGAAATCCCCAACCTGTAAATTTGAATCCAAAGTAGAGAAGATGATAGCCTAACAGAAAATCCAATAATCTGCATAGCCAGAGTAAGCTTCACTGAAAAGGTAAAAAGGGGTCCATATTGCTTGGATGAGATGTTCCTGCATATAAGCAATCTTTAACTCAATTTACAGGGTAAAACAGCAGTCAACACCGTGTATCAATTTAGAAGCACAATATGCATATTCCCACGTAAAAACATCGGAAGAGGAAAGGCAGGCAAGAAGATAGATGTCGGGACCAGTAAAATACATTGCTCAAATAGAGTTTTACAAAAATAAATAAATAAATAATTTTGATTGGATGATATGCGAGCAGTGTCTGATGATAAAAGGTTCAAGTGTTGTTGCAAACTATACAAGATCAAAGCTTCCTTCAAATCTCTTTTTATTAATCATAGGTAATTCAAAATCAAATTTTGTCAGAATTTATAATATCCACTTAGTGTTTGAAGTTTCAGTGTTAATTGAATAGCTTCATCTATATCATACGAAGCATATGAACGTGCAAATTACAATTATACAAAATAACACAAGCTTGGATTTCTGATTTTATTGTGTGAACAAGGGTAAGTAATGGGCAGTCAGGACGCCCATTCTCAGAAACAAACTAACAAAACATAATTAAACGAAAGAAAGGGAGAGACCATGTGTCGTAGGCGAAAAGAATAAACCAGAAGACGTCGAGGAAAATGGCAGAGAAGAGGAGAACAGCGTATGTACGACCAAGACTCTGACTGCTGCTCTCTATGGCTACCAACGCGAACAATGCGATTGCCAAATTTATAAGCAAAACACCATTGTACAATGCCCCTAGGGATCCAATCAATGCGCACCCGATCTATGTCGTGCGCATTTACAAGGAAAAAAAAGAACAAGAATATATAGATTAAGAATGCAAAAAAGGAAAGAACAAGAGAAGAATGAGAGTCAAAGATAAGGGCAAGAATGCACCTGAATATAAATGAGAATGACGGCGAAAGACTGAAGCCTATCATAATCACGAAGCCATGGCCGAAGTCGATCTCTCAATGAATTGCAAAGCATGATATACCATTTGAAAAATCCACCTAACCCCACCAACGAGCCGTCCTAACCTCTTAACCGCTCCTGTTGGCCGCTCGATTTCGAATTTCTCTCTTCTTTGTTTCTTTTTCCTAAACCGCAAGAACACCGTATGATCAAATCATTCATGAGCGAGTGAGACGAGTACAAGCGCGATGCAGCGAGGACGAGGGAGTAATCTATTGAAAGAAGAATCAATTCTGAAAAGGCAATTAAGTAGTTTTTAGGTTGAAGATTTTAAACTGTGTGGCAACGGAATTTGGAAACTAGCGTTGGATTTCTTTCTTGCTCGAAACTTGAAGATAATGCGCTTTAGTTGTTTTAAAATCGATGTTAATTTTTTTTTCAAATGAAAATATATATTTTATAAAATGTTCATTAAAATGTCTATTAAAATGTTGTAAAAATTTAGTTATTTTTATTTTTACAAAATATAGTTTTAATATTTTGCTCTTTTTTCAAATGTTCCTTTATTTGGATGGTTTATGGTTTATGAATTTGAAAAAGTTCATAAATATATTTGAGTAAAAACTAACAAATTTGTATGTATTACTCGAAAAAGTATAGGTGTATTTTTTTTAAATTGTAAAAAGTCTAAAACTATAGTATATACCACAAACAAAATAATTTTACGCATAGCACAACAAATAGTAAAATATATCATGTTCTCCTCTTTTCTGCCATTTTCTTCGACGTTTTCTGGTTTATTATTTTCGCCTACGAAACATGGTCTCTCCCTTTCATTCTTTTAATTATGTTTTGTTAGTTTATTTTTTAGAATGGCGTCCAACCACCCTTTTGAGTTTTTCTTTTTCTTTTGGCCTAATTTATCAATTCAAAAATTATCACCGATAACATTTATGATAATTGCTACCAATTATATATGTCATCATTTTTAGATTTTGATGTAGTGCTCTATTCAAAAACTTGAATCTTTGTTCATTTCTTCAAGATTCGACTTATAATTATAAAGTCAACTTGACCTTGAAAGAATTCTTCTCGATAATGGGTTCTTCTTCTAATAATTCAGTTTTGATTTCTTGCTATTTTTTCTTTGTAGCTAATTCAATCCCATTCAGCCCCAAATATCATTTCAAACCAAAATTGCACTCTGCATAGTGCATATGCAAACTAATCCCTTCCAATATCCTCCAAAAATATTCTCTTTAATAGTTTCCCATTTCTCTATTGTCTGAAAATTAAATATCTTTTCATTTTAAATTTTTTTCTTATAATATAATTATTACGAAAGACTAATAGTTTCTCATTTACATTTTTTAAATTAAACATTTTTTAAATTTCTTTTGTAATATAATTAAATATAGAAGATTAGTGGTTTTTCATTTATATTTCTTCAACTTTGATTATTATATAAAGAGCTTTTTGGTTTCTTTCTACCAACGTTATTGAGTAGTTTATTCCATTAGTTTCTTATTCTTTCCCTCTCGACTTTTTCTTCAAAAATTCAATATTTAGCATGTGAAGTAGAAATGCATTTGAAGAAGATCGAGTGTATATAAATAGAGGGTAAATATGTAAATGTGCACTTAATTTCTTGACACCCCTAGGTCCTAACTCACCTAGCTAGCTATAAATACTCAATAATAAGACAACATTATTTAGTACTTTGTATTTTTCTTATTTCCTTACGTAACCTATGAAATAGAAGATGATAGTGTTACTCGCATGGAGCTGACCTATTTAATTTATATGAATATATATTTATTTTTCTATAGTATATATAAATGCATGGATGAGGAGACATTTTTTGTTTCAACTTTGCCCTTTTATCGTAAGTTTTTTTTTCATTACTATTTTGGTGGCAATTTTGTTATTTAAATACAAAATTTAACGCAGTTAATTGCTAAATTAATTAATTTTTTGTAAGTTGTTTCATTAATATGATGATTGAATTATGACTTTTATGTTATTTAATTAATTTATTTATTGTTCTCTCATTCCAATATTTCTTCCTAAATGTAAGAAAATTTTTCTCTACACATCTTTAAAAAAACTCAATTTTTTCTCTAACTAATTAATTCTTCTTTTAAACTTCTCTTTTCCACCTCCATTATTTTCATCTTTCTCTTAACATTTTATCTTTCACCTATTAACGTTCTCTTCTCTCTTATTAACCGTTGTGTATCATCTTCCAACCTTTCAATTTGATCCTCTTTGAAATGTTTTAGTATAAATATTTTATTATTTTCTTTCATTCAAACTGATCATAAGTCACAACAAAAAACTAAGATGTAAAGAATAAATCAAAATATCATTCATATTTCTCTATTATTTTTTTTTCATTTTTGTTGTATTTACTTCTATATATAAATATCTTTGTTTGTATTCCTCCATGGATGTTTAAATCATGGGATCTAAATATATGTTTGTGTGTATTTTTTTCACGACATATGTTTGAGTCATGTAACCATGAAGATCTTTTTTTTAGAATGTAACAATGAGGAATCTTGAACAATGTAAAAGAATACATTCTTTGCTCGTGTTTTTTTTTCATTTAATTAATTTTGTTTTTTATTAGAATTGTTTTATTAATAAAATGGTGAAGTGTGGTTAATACACTTTTTATTGTGATTGAATTATCTAACTTTATTGATATCTAATTATTAATTATAGTTAAAGGTTTAATCCTCCCCTTTTTTCACTTTCTTTTTTATGACATTTTTATCAAACATTTTTTCTTAAATAAACTCATTATCAAATAATTTAATGATAACAATAGTAATGTGTATTATATATATATATATATATATATATATATATATATATATATTTAAATGATGTATCTTTTGTACGTTTGAAAATTAAATTTGTTGATTGTTGTTATATATGTGATTTTTTTATTGACTTCATATTTTTTTACATTAATTTAGCAAGTTAAAAGAGTCACGTCCAATAAACGTGTTGAAAGACTAGTACAATGGAGAAAAAGTAGATAAGAACTATAGGTAGATGTTGGGTCCTTTCTTCGTAGGCTATAGCATTGGTCATTTTCTCAACGTTTTGGGGCGAAATAAAAACCGACACCCGGTCATATTTTTTTCAGCATTTTTTGGGGCAAAATACTTTAATGCCACTCAAAATGAGGCCACCCAATAGTTAGATTTGAATTTTCGAGACCTTCCACATTGTTCTAAATTGGGTCCTTTATTCGTAGGCTACAACATTGGCCCTTTTTCAATGTTTTGGAACGAAAATAAAAACCAACTCACGGGCATATTTTTTTCGGTCTTTGTGGGCAAAAAACCTTAATACAACTCAAAATGAGGTCAACCAGTAGTTAGATATGAATTTTTGAGACCTTTGACATCGTTCTAAATTGGGTCCTTTCTTCGTAGGCTATAACATTGACCATTCTTTCAACGTTTTGGGCGAACATAAAAATCGACTCCAGGACATCTTTTTTTCGGCCTTTATGGGTAAAAAACATTAATACCACTCAAAATGAGGTCATCAATAGTTAGATGTGAATTTTTAAGACCTTTGACATCGTTTTGAATTGGGTCCTCTCTTCGTAGGCTAATGCATTGACCATTTTTTCAACGTTTTGGGGAAAAATCCAAATTGACTCCCGAGCATATTTTTTGGCTTTTATGAGAAAAAAACTTTAATACCACTCAAAATAAGGTCACGCAGTAGTTAGATGTGAATTTTTTAGACCTTTGACACCGTTCTAAGATGAGTCCTCACTTCGTAGGCTAATGCATTAGCCCCTTTTTCAACGTTTTGGAGTGAAAAATAAAACCTGACTCCCGGGCATATTTTTTTCGGCCTTTATGGGAAAAAAACTTTAATACCACTAAAAATAAAGCCACTAAGTGGTTGGATGTGAATTTTCGAGACCTTTGACACCGTTCTCAGATGGGTTCTCTCTTCGTAGGCTAATGCATTGGCCATTTTTTCAAAGTTTTGGGGTGAAAATAAAAACTGACTCCAGGGCATAATTTTTTTCGGCTTTACGGGCAAAAGACTTTAATACCACTCAAAATGAGGCCACCGAGTGGTTGAATGTGAATTTTTGAGACCTTTGACACCGTTCTAAGATGGGGTCATCTCTTCGTAGGCTAATGCATTGGCCCTTTTTTCAACGTTTTTGGGGCGAAAATAAAAACTGACTCCCGGGCTTATTTTTTTCGGCCTTTACGGGCAAAAAACTTTAGTACCACTCAAAATGAGGCCATCCAGTGGTTGGATGTGAATTTTTGAGATCTTTGACACCGTTCTAAGATGGATCCTCTATTCGTAAGCTAATGCATGGGCCATTTTTTCAACGTTTTGGGGGCGAAAATAAAAACTGACTCCCGAGCTTATTTTTTTCGACGTTTACCGGCAAAAAACTTTAATACCACACTCAAAATGAGGCCATCCAGTGGTTGGATGTGAATTTTCGAGACCTTTGACGCTGTTCTAAGATGGGTCATCTCTTTGTAGGCTAATGCATTGGCCCTTTTTTCAACGTTTTGAGGCGAAAATAAAAAACTGACTCGGGCATATTTTTTTTCGGCCTTTATGGGCAAAAAACTTTAATACCACTCAAAATGAGGTTACCCACTGGGTGGATGTGAATTTTCGAGACTTTGACACCGTTCTAAGATGGGTCCTCTCTTCGTAGGCTAATGCATTGGCCATTTCTTCAACATTTTGTGGCGAAAATAAAAACCCACACCGGGACATATTTTTTCAGACTTTACGGGCAAAAGACTTTAATACCACTCAAAATGAGGCCCCCAGTGGTTGGATGTGAATTTTCGAGACCTTTGACACCGTTCCAAGATGGGTCCTCTCTTCGTAGGCTAATGCATTGCGCCCTTTCTTCAACATTTTGGGGCGAGAATAAAAACTAACTCCCATGCATATTTTTTTGGGCCTTTACAGGCAAAAGACTTTAATACCACTCAAAATGAGGCCATCTAGTTGGATGTGAATTTTGTGATCTTTGACACCGTTCTAAGATGGGTCCTCTCTACCTAGGCTAATGCATTGGCCCTTTTTTCGACGTTTTGGGGCGAAAATAAAATCGACTCCCGTGCATATTTTTTTCGACCTTTGTGGGCAAAAAACTTTAATACACTCAAAATGAGGCCACTCAGTCGTATAGTTGATGTGAATTTTTGAGACCTTTGCCACTGTTCTAAGATGGGTCCTCTCTTCGTAGGCTAATGCATTGGTCCATTTTTAAACGATTTTGGGCAAAAATAGAAATCGTCGCCCGGGCATATTTTTTTTGACTTTCATGGGTAAAAAACTTTAATAGCACTCAAAATGTGGCAAATCAGTAGTTAAATGTGAATTTTTCGAGACCTTTGACACGTTTAAGATGGGTCCTCTCTTCGTAGGCTAATGTATTGGCCATTTTTTCAACGTTTTGGGGCGAAATTAGAAATCGACTCCCGGGCATATTTTTTCGGCCTTTATGGGCAAAAAAGTTTAATACCACACCAAATCAGACGACCCAGTAGTTAGATGTGAATTTTCGAGACATTTGACACCGTTCTAAGATGGGTCCTCTCTTCGTAGGCTAAAGCATTTGCCATTTCTTCAACGTTTTGTGGTGAAAATAAAAACCCACACCGGGACATATTTTTTCCGACTTTACGGGCAAAAGACTTTAATACCACTCAAAATGAGGCCCCCAGTGGTTGGATGTGAATTTTCGAGACCTTTGACACCGTTCCAAGATGGGTCCTCTCTTCGTAGGCTAATGCATTGACCCTTTTTTCAACGTTTTGGGCAAAAATAAAAACTGACTCCCGTACTTATATTTTTCGGCCTTTATGGGCAAAAAACTTCAATACCACTCAAAATGAGGCTACCGAATGGTTGGATGTGAATTTTCGAGACCTTTGACACCGTTCTAAGATGGGTCCTCTCTTCGTAGGCTAATGCATTGGCCCCTTTTTCAACGTTTAGGGGCGAAAATAAAAATCGAATCCTGGACATATTTTTTTTGTCCTTTATGGGCAAAAGACATTAATACCACTCAAAATGAGGCTACCCAGTGGTTGGATGTGAACTTTCGAGACATTTGACACCGTTCTAAGATGGGTCCTCTCTTCGTAAGCAAATGCATTGGTCCTTTTTTCAACGTTTTGGGGCAAAAATAAAAACGACTCCCGGACATATTTATTTCGGCCTTTACAGGCAAAAGACTTTAATACCACTCAAAATGAGGCCACCCAGTGGTTGGATTTGAATTTTCGAGACCTTTGACAGTGTTCTAAGATGGGTCCTATCTTCGTAGGCTAATGCATTGGCTCTTTTTTCAACGTTTTGGGGCGAAATAAAAACCGAATCCTGGACATATTTTTTTTGGTCTTTATGGGCAAAGACATTAATACACTCAAAATGAGGCCACCGAGTGATTGGATGTGAATTTTCGAGACCTTTAACATCGTTCTAAGATGGGTCCTCCCTTCGTAGGCTAATGCATTGACTTTTTTTTCAATGTTTTGGGGCGAAAATGAAATTCGACTCCCGAGCATATTTTTTTTGCCTTTATGGAAAAAAACTTTAGTACCACTCAAAATGAGGCCACACAGTCGTTAGATGTGAACTTTCGAGACTTTTGCACCGTTCTAAGATGGTCCTCTCTTCTTATGCTAATACATTGGCCTTTTTTCAACGATTTGGGCGAAAATAGAAACTGACACCCTGGCATATATTTTTCGGCCTTCATGGGCAAAACACTTTAATAGCATCCAAAATAAGGCCAACAAGTCGTTAGATGTGAATTTTCGAGAGCTTTTACACCGTTCTAAGAAGGGTCCTCTCTTCATAGGCTAATGTATTGGCCTTTTTTCAACGTTTTCGGGTGAAAATAGAAACAGACTTTCGGGCATATTTTTCGGCCTTTAGATAGCCGGAGGATAGGTGTGGAAACCATCGATATTGCATCCTGTATGACAAAGAAAAAAATCCAGGGCATAGGGGTCAGGTGGGGCTCGTTCGTGGTGCACAACGGTTGCCCCAAAAACAGTCCAAAATCGGCAAGGCTTTAGCCTACGAAAAATCGGCCGATTTTTAACGTTGTGAAAAAAGTCCCGAAAACTCACAGATAACTACTAGGCGGCCTCACTTTGAGTAATATTAAGGTTTTTTCCCCAAAAAACCGCTCGGAGATGCCCCACACTCAGTTTTTATTTTCATCCCGATACTTTTCCTCCAATGGTTTAGTTGTGTTTCTCTGATCTTGTGGAACTATTTAGACCGATGATAGCCGGCGGATAGGTGTGGAAACCCATCTATATTGCACCCAGTATGACACAGAAAAAAGTCCAGGGCCTAGGGGTCGGGTGGGGCTCGTTCGGGGTGCACAACGGTTGAGCCAAAAACGGTCAAAAATGGCCAAGGCCTTACCATACGAAAAATCGGCGGATTTTTAATCGTGTGAGAAACGTCCCGAAAATTGACAGATAACTACTAGGGGCCTCACTTTATGTAATATTAAAGTTCTTTCCCACAAAAACGGCTCGGAGATGCCCAGACTCACTTTTTATTTTCGTCCCAATACTTTTTCTTGGTTTAGTTGTGTTCTTTGATCTTGTGCAACCTATTTAGACCGATGATAGCCCGCGGATAGGTGTGGAAACCCATCTATATTGCACCTAGTATGACAAAGAAAAAATCCAGGGCCTAGGGGTCGGGTGGGGCTCGTTCAGGGGTGCACAACGGTTGCGCCAAAAACGCGTCCAAAATAGCGAAGCCCTTACCATACGAAAAATCGGCGGATTTTTAACCGTGTGAGAAACGTCCCGAAAATTCACAGATAACTACTAGGCGACCTCACTTTATGTAATATTAAAGTTCTTTACAAAAACGGCTCGGAGATGCCAGACTCAGTTTTTATTTTCGTCCCAATACTTTTCTTCCATGGTTTAGTTGTGTTTCTTTGATCTTGTGCAACCTAATTAGACCGATGATAGCCCGCGGATAGGTGTGGAAACCCATCTATATTGCACCCAGTATGACACAGAAAAAAGCCCAGGCCTAGGGTCGGGTGGGGCTCGTTCGGGTGTGCACAACGATTGCGCCAAAACGGTCCAAAAACGGTCCAAAAATGGCGAAAACAAAAACTGACTCCAGGGCATATTTTTTCGGCCTTTATGGGCAAAGAACCTTAATACCGCTCAAAATGAGGCCACCCAGTAGTAGGGGTGGAATTTTCAAGACCTTTGGCATCGTTTCTAAGACGGTCCTCTCTTCGTAGGCTAATGCATTGGCCCTTTTTTTGACTCATTTTGGGGCGAAACAAAAACTGACTCTCGGGCATATTTTTTTCGGCCTTTATGGGCAAAGAACCTTAATACCGCTCAAAATGAGGCCACCCAGTAATTAGGTGTGAATTTTCGAGACCTTTGGCATTGTTCTAAGATGGTTCTCTCTTCGTAGGCTAATGCATTGGCCCTTTTTTACCCGTTTTGGGGCGAAAACAAAGACTGACTCCCGGGCATATTTTTTCGGCCTTTATGGGCAAAGAACCTTAATACCGCTCAAAATGAGGCCACCCAATAGTTAGGTGCGAATTTACGAGACCTTTGGCATCGTTCTAAGATGGGTCCTCTCTTCGTAGGCTAATGCATTGGCCATTTTTTTACCGTTTTGGGGCGAAAACAAAATCTGACTCCCGGGCATATTTTTTTCGGCCTTTATGGGCAAGAACTTGAATACGCTCAAAATGAGGCCACCCAGTAGTTAGGTGTGATTTTCGAGACCTTTGGCATCGTTCTAAGATTGTTCCTCTCTTCGTAGGATAATGCATTGGCCCTTTTTTAATCGTTTTGGGGCGAAAACAAAAACTGACTCCCGGGCGTATTTTTTTCGGCCTTTATGGGCAGAGAACTTTAATACCGCTCAAAATGAGGCCACCCAGTAGTTAGGTGTGAATTTTCGAGACCTTCGGCACCGTTCTAAGATGGGTCCTCTCTTCGTAGGCTAATGCATTGGCCCTTTTTGACCCGTTTTGGGCGAAAACAAAAACTGACTCCCGGGCGTATTTTTTTCGGCCTTTATGGGCAGAGAACTTTAATACCGCTCAAAATGAGGCCACCCAGTAGTTAGGTGTGAATTTTCGAGACCTTCGGCACCGTTCTAAGATGGGTCCTCTCTTCGTAGGCTAATGCATTGGCCCTTTTTGACCCGTTTTGGGGCGAAAACAAAAACTGACTCCCGGCGTATTTTTTTCGGCCTTTATGGGCAGAGAACTTTAATACCGCTCAAAATGAGGCCACCCAGTAGTTAGGTGTGAATTTTCGAGACCTTCGGCACCGTTCTAAGATGGGTCCTCTCTTCGTAGGCTAATGCATTGGCCCTTTTTGACCCGTTTTGGGGCGAAAACAAAAACTGACTCCGGGCGTATTTTTTTCGGCCTTTATGGGCAGAGAACTTTAATACCGCTCAAAATGAGGCCACCCAGTAGTTAGGTGTGAATTTTCGAGACCTTCGGCACCGTTCTAAGATGGGTCCTCTCTTCGTAGGCTAATGCATTGGCCCTTTTTGACCCGTTTTGGGGCGAAAACAAAAACTGACTCCCGGGCGTATTTTTTTCGGCCTTTATGGGCAGAGAACTTTAATACCGCTCAAAATGAGGCCACCCAGTAGTTAGGTGTGAATTTTCGAGACCTTCGGCACCGTTCTAAGATGGGTCCTCTCTTCGTAGGCTAATGCATTGGCCCTTTTTGACCCGTTTTGGGGCGAAAACAAAAACTGACTCCCGGGCGTATTTTTTTTCGGCCTTTATGGGCAGAGAACTTTAATACCGCTCAAAATGAGGCCACCCAGTAGTTAGGTGTGAATTTTCGAGACCTTCGGCACCGTTCTAAGATGGGTCCTCTCTTCGTAGGCTAATGCATTGGCCCTTTTTGACCCGTTTTGGGGCGAAAACAAAAACTGACTCCCGGGCGTATTTTTTTTCGGCCTTTATGGGCAGAGAACTTTAATACCGCTCAAAATGAGGCCACCCAGTAGTTAGGTGTGAATTTTCGAGACCTTCGGCACCGTTCTAAGATGGGTCCTCTCTTCGTAGGCTAATGCATTGGCCCTTTTTGACCCGTTTTGGGCGAAAACAAAAACTGACTCCCGGGCGTATTTTTTTCGGCCTTTATGGGCAGAGAACTTTAATACCGCTCAAAATGAGGCCACCCAGTAGTTAGGTGTGAATTTTCGAGACCTTCGGCACCGTTCTAAGATGGGTCCTCTCTTCGTAGGCTAATGCATTGGCCCTTTTTGACCCGTTTTGGGGCGAAAACAAAAACTGACTCCCGGGCGTATTTTTTTCGGCCTTTATGGGCAGAGAACTTTAATACCGCTCAAATGAGGCCACCCAGTAGTTAGGTGTGAATTTTCGAGACCTTCGGCACCGTTCTAAGATGGGTCCTCTCTTCGTAGGCTAATGCATTGGCCCTTTTTGACCCGTTTTGGGGCGAAAACAAAAACTGACTCCCGGGCGTATTTTTTTCGGCCTTTATGGGCAGAGAACTTTAATACCGCTCAAAATGAGGCCACCCAGTAGTTAGGTGTGAATTTTCGAGACCTTCGGCACCGTTCTAAGATGGGTCCTCTCTTCGTAGGCTAATGCATTGGCCCTTTTTGACCCGTTTTGGGGCGAAAACAAAAACTGACTCCCGGGCGTATTTTTTTCGGCCTTTATGGGCAGAGAACTTTAATACCGCTCAAAATGAGGCCACCCAGTAGTTAGGTGTGAATTTTCGAGACCTTCGGCACCGTTCTAAGATGGGTCCTCTCTTCGTAGGCTAATGCATTGGCCCTTTTTGACCCGTTTTGGGGCGAAAACAAAAACTGACTCCCGGGCGTATTTTTTTCGGCCTTTATGGGCAGAGAACTTTAATACCGCTCAAAATGAGGCCACCCAGTAGTTAGGTGTGAATTTTCGAGACCTTCGGCACCGTTCTAAGATGGGTCCTCTCTTCGTAGGCTAATGCATTGGCCTTTTTGACCCGTTTTGGGGCGAAAACAAAAACTGACTCCCGGGCGTATTTTTTTCGGCCTTTATGGGCAGAGAACTTTAATACCCAAAATGAGGCCACCCAGTAGTTAGGTGTGAATTTTCGAGACCTTCGGCACCGTTCTAAGATGGGTCCTCTCTTCGTAGGCTAATGCATTGGCCCTTTTTGACCCGTTTTGGGGCGAAAACAAAAACTGACTCCGGGCGTATTTTTTTCGGCCTTTATGGGCAGAGAACTTTAATACCGCTCAAAATGAGGCCACCCAGTAGTTAGGTGTGAATTTTCGAGACCTTCGGCACCGTTCTAAGATGGGTCCTCTCTTCGTAGGCTAATGCATTGGCCCTTTTTGACCCGTTTTGGGGCGAAAACAAAAACTGACTCCCGGGCGTATTTTTTTCGGCCTTTATGGGCAGAGAACTTTAATACCGCTCAAAATGAGGCCACCCAGTAGTTAGGTGTGAATTTTCGAGACCTTCGGCACCGTTCTAAGATGGGTCCTCTCTTCGTAGGCTAATGCATTGGCCCTTTTTGACCCGTTTTGGGGCGAAAACAAAAACTGACTCCCGGGCGTATTTTTTTCGGCCTTTATGGGCAGAGAACTTTAATACCGCTCAAAATGAGGCCACCCAGTAGTTAGGTGTGAATTTTCGAGACCTTCGGCACCGTTCTAAGATGGGTCCTCTCTTCGTAGGCTAATGCATTGGCCCTTTTTGACCCGTTTTGGGCGAAAACAAAAACTGACTCCCGGGCGTATTTTTTTCGGCCTTTATGGGCAGAGAACTTTAATACCGCTCAAAATGAGGCCACCCAGTAGTTAGGTGTGAATTTTCGAGACCTTCGGCACCGTTCTAAGATGGGTCCTCTCTTCGTAGGCTAATGCATTGGCCCTTTTTGACCCGTTTTGGGGCGAAAACAAAAACTGACTCCCGGGCGTATTTTTTTCGGCCTTTATGGGCAGAGAACTTTAATACCGCTCAAAATGAGGCCACCCAGTAGTTAGGTGTGAATTTTCGAGACCTTCGGCACCGTTCTAAGATGGGTCCTCTCTTCGTAGGCTAATGCATTGGCCCTTTTTGACCCGTTTTGGGGCGAAAACAAAAACTGACTCCCGGGCGTATTTTTTTCGGCCTTTATGGGCAGAGAACTTTAATACCGCTCAAAATGAGGCCACCCAGTAGTTAGGTGTGAATTTTCGAGACCTTCGGCACCGTTCTAAGATGGGTCCTCTCTTCGTAGGCTAATGCATTGGCCCTTTTTGACCCGTTTTGGGCGAAAACAAAAACTGACTCCGGGCGTATTTTTTTCGGCCTTTATGGGCAGAGAACTTTAATACCGCTCAAAATGAGGCCACCCAGTAGTTAGGTGTGAATTTTCGAGACCTTTGGCACCGTTCTAAGATGGGTCCTCTCTTCGTAGGCTAATGCATTGGCCCTTTTTGGGGCGAAAACAAAAACTGACTCCCGGCGTATTTTTTTCGGCCTTTATGGGCAGAGAACTTTAATACCGCTCAAAATGAGGCCACCCAGTAGTTAGGTGTGAATTTTCGAGACCTTCGGCACCGTTCTAAGATGGGTCCTCTCTTCGTAGGCTAATGCATTGGCCCTTTTTGACCCGTTTTGGGGCGAAAACAAAAACTGACTCCCGGGCGTATTTTTTTCGGCCTTTATGGGCAGAGAACTTTAATACCGCTCAAAATGAGGCCACCCAGTAGTTAGGTGTGAATTTTCGAGACCTTCGGCACCGTTCTAAGATGGGTCCTCTCTTCGTAGGCTAATGCATTGGCCCTGTTTTGGGACCTTAGGTGTGAATTTTCGAGACCTTGGCACCGTTCTAAGATGGGTCCTCTCTTCGTAGGCTAATGCATTGGCCCTTTTTGACCCGTTTTGGGGCGAAAACAAAAACTGACTCCCGGGCGTATTTTTTTCGGCCTTTATGGGCAGAGAACTTTAATACCGCTCAAATGAGGCCACCCAGTAGTTAGGTGTGAATTTTCGAGACCTTTGGCACCGTTCTAAGATGGGTCCTCTCTTCGTAGGCTAATGCATTGGCCCTTTTTGACCCGTTTTGGGGCGAAAACAAAAACTGACTCCCGGGCGTATTTTTTTCGGCCTTTATGGGCAGAGAACTTTAATACCGCTCAAAATGAGGCCACCCAGTAGTTAGGTGTGAATTTTCGAGACCTTGGCACCGTTCTAAGATGGGTCCTCTCTTCGTAGGCTAATGCATTGGCCCTTTTTGACCCGTTTTGGGGCGAAAACAAAAACTGACTCCCGGGCATATTTTTTTCGGCCTTTATGGGCAGAGAACTTTAATACCGCTCAAAATGAGGCCACCCAGTAGTTAGGTGTGAATTTTCGAGACCTTTGGCACCGTTCTAAGATGGGTCCTCTCTTCGTAGGCTAATGCATTGGCCCTTTTTGACCCGTTTTGGGGCGAAAACAAAAACTGACTCCCGGGCATATTTTTTTCGGCCTTTATGGGCAGAGAACTTTAATACCGCTCAAAATGAGGCCACCCAGTAGTTAGGTGTGAATTTTCGAGACCTTTGGCACCGTTCTAAGATGGGTCCTCTCTTCGTAGGCTAATGCATTGGCCCTTTTTGACCCGTTTTGGGGCGAAAACAAAAACTGACTCCCGGGCATATTTTTTTCGGCCTTTATGGGCAGAGAACTTTAATACCGCTCAAAATGAGGCCACCCAGTAGTTAGGTGTGAATTTTCGAGACCTTTGGCACCGTTCTAAGATGGGTCCTCTCTTCGTAGGCTAATGCATTGGCCCTTTTTGACCCGTTTTGGGGCGAAAACAAAAACTGACTCCCGGGCATATTTTTTTCGGCCTTTATGGGCAGAGAACTTTAATACCGCTCAAAATGAGGCCACCCAGTAGTTAGGTGTGAATTTTCGAGACCTTTGGCACCGTTCTAAGATGGGTCCTCTCTTCGTAGGCTAATGCATTGGCCCTTTTTGACCCGTTTTGGGGCGAAAACAAAAACTGACTCCCGGGCATATTTTTTTCGGCCTTTATGGGCAGAGAACTTTAATACCGCTCAAAATGAGGCCACCCAGTAGTTAGGTGTGAATTTTCGAGACCTTTGGCACCGTTCTAAGATGGGTCCTCTCTTCGTAGGCTAATGCATTGGCCCTTTTTGACCCGTTTTGGGGCGAAAACAAAAACTGACTCCCGGGCATATTTTTTTCGGCCTTTATGGGCAGAGAACTTTAATACCGCTCAAAATGAGGCCACCCAGTAGTTAGGTGTGAATTTTCGAGACCTTTGGCACCGTTCTAAGATGGGTCCTCTCTTCGTAGGCTAATGCATTGGCCCTTTTTGACCCGTTTTGGGGCGAAAACAAAAACTGACTCCCGGGCATATTTTTTTCGGCCTTTATGGGCAGAGAACTTTAATACCGCTCAAAATGAGGCCACCCAGTAGTTAGGTGTGAATTTTCGAGACCTTTGGCACCGTTCTAAGATGGGTCCTCTCTTCGTAGGCTAATGCATTGGCCCTTTTTGACCCGTTTTGGGGCGAAAACAAAAACTGACTCCCGGGCATATTTTTTTCGGCCTTTATGGGCAGAGAACTTTAATACCGCTCAAAATGAGGCCACCCAGTAGTTAGGTGTGAATTTTCGAGACCTTTGGCACCGTTCTAAGATGGGTCCTCTCTTCGTAGGCTAATGCATTGGCCCTTTTTGACCCGTTTTGGGGCGAAAACAAAAACTGACTCCCGGGCATATTTTTTTCGGCCTTTATGGGCAGAGAACTTTAATACCGCTCAAAATGAGGCCACCCAGTAGTTAGGTGTGAATTTTCGAGACCTTTGGCACCGTTCTAAGATGGGTCCTCTCTTCGTAGGCTAATGCATTGGCCCTTTTTGACCCGTTTTGGGGCGAAAACAAAAACTGACTCCCGGGCATATTTTTTTCGGCCTTTATGGGCAGAGAACTTTAATACCGCTCAAAATGAGGCCACCCAGTAGTTAGGTGTGAATTTTCGAGACCTTTGGCACCGTTCTAAGATGGGTCCTCTCTTCGTAGGCTAATGCATTGGCCCTTTTTGACCCGTTTTGGGGCGAAAACAAAAACTGACTCCCGGCATATTTTTTTCGGCCTTTATGGGCAGAGAACTTTAATACCGCTCGAAATGAGGCCACCCAGTAGTTAGGTGTGAATTTTCGAGACCTTTGGCACCGTTCTAAGATGGGTCCTCTCTTCGTAGGCTAATGCATTGGCCCTTTTTGACCCGTTTTGGGGCGAAAACAAAAACTGACTCCCGGGCATATTTTTTTCGGCCTTTATGGGCAGAGAACTTTAATACCGCTCAAAATGAGGCCACCCAGTAGTTAGGTGTGAATTTTCGAGACCTTTGGCACCGTTCTAAGATGGGTCCTCTCTTCGTAGGCTAATGCATTGGCCCTTTTTGACCCGTTTTGGGGCGAAAACAAAAACTGACTCCCGGGCATATTTTTTTCGGCCTTTATGGGCAGAGAACTTTAATACCGCTCAAAATGAGGCCACCCAGTAGTTAGGTGTGAATTTTCGAGACCTTTGGCACCGTTCTAAGATGGGTCCTCTCTTCGTAGGCTAATGCATTGGCCCTTTTTGACCCGTTTTGGGGCGAAAACAAAAACTGACTCCCGGGCATATTTTTTTCGGCCTTTATGGGCAGAGAACTTTAATACCGCTCAAAATGAGGCCACCCAGTAGTTAGGTGTGAATTTTCGAGACCTTTGGCACCGTTCTAAGATGGGTCCTCTCTTCGTAGGCTAATGCATTGGCCCTTTTTGACCCGTTTTGGGGCGAAAACAAAAACTGACTCCCGGGCATATTTTTTTCGGCCTTTATGGGCAGAGAACTTTAATACCGCTCGAAATGAGGCCACCCAGTAGTTAGGTGTGAATTTTCGAGACCTTTGGCACCGTTCTAAGATGGGTCCTCTCTTCGTAGGCTAATGCATTGGCCCTTTTTGACCCGTTTTGGGGCGAAAACAAAAACTGACTCCCGGGCATATTTTTTTCGGCCTTTATGGGCAGAGAACTTTAATACCGCTCAAAATGAGGCCACCCAGTAGTTAGGTGTGAATTTTCGAGACCTTTGGCACCGTTCTAAGATGGGTCCTCTCTTCGTAGGCTAATGCATTGGCCCTTTTTGACCCGTTTTGGGGCGAAAACAAAAACTGACTCCCGGGCATATTTTTTTCGGCCTTTATGGGCAGAGAACTTTAATGCCGCTCGGAATGAGGCCACCCAGTAGTTAGGTGTGAATTTTCGAGACCTTTGGCACCGTTCTAAGATGGGTCCTCTCTTCGTAGGCTAATGCATTGGCCCTTTTTGACCCGTTTTGGGGCGAAAACAAAAACTGACTCCCGGGCATATTTTTTTTCGGCCTTTATGGGCAGAGAACTTTAATGCCGCTCGGAATGAGGCCACCCAGTAGTTAGGTGTGAATTTTCGAGACCTTTGGCACCGTTCTAAGATGGGTCCTCTCTTCGTAGGCTAATGCATTGGCCCTTTTTGACCCGTTTTGGGGCGAAAACAAAAACTGACTCCCGGGCATATTTTTTTCGGCCTTTATGGGCAGAGAACTTTAATGCCGCTCAGAATGAGGCCACCCAGTAGTTAGGTGTGAATTTTCGAGACCTTTGGCACCGTTCTAAGATGGGTCCTCTCTTCGTAGGCTAATGCATTGGCCCTTTTTGACCCGTTTTGGGGCGAAAACAAAAACTGACTCCCGGGCATATTTTTTTTCGGCCTTTATGGGCAGAGAACTTTAATGCCGCTCAGAATGAGGCCACCCAGTAGTTAGGTGTGAATTTTCGAGACCTTTGGCACCGTTCTAAGAT
The DNA here is from genome assembly GCF_000004075.3 of Cucumis sativus. NCBI lineage: Eukaryota > Viridiplantae > Streptophyta > Magnoliopsida > Cucurbitales > Cucurbitaceae > Cucumis > Cucumis sativus. The sequence goes on from NC_026658.2 coordinate 11,066,285, forward strand.
GGGTCCTCTCTTCGTAGGCTAATGCATTGGCCCTTTTTGACCCGTTTTGGGGCGAAAACAAAAACTGACTCCCGGGCATATTTTTTTCGGCCTTTATGGGCAGAGAACTTTAATGCCGCTCGGAATGAGGCCACCCAGTAGTTAGGTGTGAATTTTCGAGACCTTTGGCACCGTTCTAAGATGGGTCCTCTCTTCGTAGGCTAATGCATTGGCCCTTTTTGACCCGTTTTGGGGCGAAAACAAAAACTGACTCCCGGGCATATTTTTTTCGGCCTTTATGGGCAGAGAACTTTAATGCCGCTCGGAATGAGGCCACCCAGTAGTTAGGTGTGAATTTTCGAGACCTTTGGCACCGTTCTAAGATGGGTCCTCTCTTCGTAGGCTAATGCATTGGCCCTTTTTTGACCCGTTTTGGGGCGAAAACAAAAACTGACTCCCGGGCATATTTTTTTCGGCCTTTATGGGCAGAGAACTTTAATGCCGCTCAGAATGAGGCCACCCAGTAGTTAGGTGTGAATTTTCGAGACCTTTGGCACCGTTCTAAGATGGGTCCTCTCTTCGTAGGCTAATGCATTGGCCCTTTTTGACCCGTTTTGGGGCGAAAACAAAAACTGACTCCCGGGCATATTTTTTTCGGCCTTTATGGGCAGAGAACTTTAATGCCGCTCAGAATGAGGCCACCCAGTAGTTAGGTGTGAATTTTCGAGACCTTTGGCACCGTTCTAAGATGGGTCCTCTCTTCGTAGGCTAATGCATTGGCCCTTTTTGACCCGTTTTGGGGCGAAAACAAAAACTGACTCCCGGGCATATTTTTTTCGGCCTTTATGGGCAGAGAACTTTAATGCCGCTCAGAATGAGGCCACCCAGTAGTTAGGTGTGAATTTTCGAGACCTTTGGCACCGTTCTAAGATGGGTCCTCTCTTCGTAGGCTAATGCATTGGCCCTTTTTGACCCGTTTTGGGGCGAAAACAAAAACTGACTCCCGGGCATATTTTTTTCGGCCTTTATGGGCAGAGAACTTTAATGCCGCTCAGAATGAGGCCACCCAGTAGTTAGGTGTGAATTTTCGAGACCTTTGGCACCGTTCTAAGATGGGTCCTCTCTTCGTAGGCTAATGCATTGGCCCTTTTTGACCCGTTTTGGGGCGAAAACAAAAACTGACTCCCGGGCATATTTTTTTTCGGCCTTTATGGGCAGAGAACTTTAATGCCGCTCAGAATGAGGCCACCCAGTAGTTAGGTGTGAATTTTCGAGACCTTTGGCACCGTTCTAAGATGGGTCCTCTCTTCGTAGGCTAATGCATTGGCCCTTTTTGACCCGTTTTGGGGCGAAAACAAAAACTGACTCCCGGGCATATTTTTTTCGGCCTTTATGGGCAGAGAACTTTAATGCCGCTCAGAATGAGGCCACCCAGTAGTTAGGTGTGAATTTTCGAGACCTCTGGCACCGTTCTAAGATGGGTCCTCTCTTCGTAGGCTAATGCATTGGCCCTTTTTGACCCGTTTTGGGGCGAAAACAAAAACTGACTCCCGGGCATATTTTTTTCGGCCTTTATGGGCAGAGAACTTTAATGCCGCTCAGAATGAGGCCACCCAGTAGTTAGGTGTGAATTTTCGAGACCTCTGGCACCGTTCTAAGATGGGTCCTCTCTTCGTAGGCTAATGCATTGGCCCTTTTTGACCCGTTTTGGGGCGAAAACAAAAACTGACTCCCGGGCATATTTTTTTCGGCCTTTATGGGCAGAGAACTTTAATGCCGCTCAGAATGAGGCCACCCAGTAGTTAGGTGTGAATTTTCGAGACCTCTGGCACCGTTCTAAGATGGGTCCTCTCTTCGTAGGCTAATGCATTGGCCCTTTTTGACCCGTTTTGGGGCGAAAACAAAAACTGACTCCCGGGCATATTTTTTTCGGCCTTTATGGGCAGAGAACTTTAATGCCGCTCAGAATGAGGCCACCCAGTAGTTAGGTGTGAATTTTCGAGACCTCTGGCACCGTTCTAAGATGGGTCCTCTCTTCGTAGGCTAATGCATTGGCCCTTTTTGACCCGTTTTGGGGCGAAAACAAAAACTGACTCCCGGGCATATTTTTTTCGGCCTTTATGGGCAGAGAACTTTAATGCCGCTCAGAATGAGGCCACCCAGTAGTTAGGTGTGAATTTTCGAGACCTCTGGCACCGTTCTAAGATGGGTCCTCTCTTCGTAGGCTAATGCATTGGCCCTTTTTGACCCGTTTTGGGGCGAAAACAAAAACTGACTCCCGGGCATATTTTTTTCGGCCTTTATGGGCAGAGAACTTTAATGCCGCTCAGAATGAGGCCACCCAGTAGTTAGGTGTGAATTTTCGAGACCTCTGGCACCGTTCTAAGATGGGTCCTCTCTTCGTAGGCTAATGCATTGGCCCTTTTTGACCCGTTTTGGGGCGAAAACAAAAACTGACTCCCGGGCATATTTTTTTCGGCCTTTATGGGCAGAGAACTTTAATGCCGCTCAGAATGAGGCCACCCAGTAGTTAGGTGTGAATTTTCGAGACCTCTGGCACCGTTCTAAGATGGGTCCTCTCTTCGTAGGCTAATGCATTGGCCCTTTTTGACCCGTTTTGGGGCGAAAACAAAAACTGACTCCCGGGCATATTTTTTTCGGCCTTTATGGGCAGAGAACTTTAATGCCGCTCAGAATGAGGCCACCCAGTAGTTAGGTGTGAATTTTCGAGACCTCTGGCACCGTTCTAAGATGGGTCCTCTCTTCGTAGGCTAATGCATTGGCCCTTTTTGACCCGTTTTGGGGCGAAAACAAAAACTGACTCCCGGGCATATTTTTTTCGGCCTTTATGGGCAGAGAACTTTAATGCCGCTCAGAATGAGGCCACCCAGTAGTTAGGTGTGAATTTTCGAGACCTCTGGCACCGTTCTAAGATGGGTCCTCTCTTCGTAGGCTAATGCATTGGCCCTTTTTGACCCGTTTTGGGGCGAAAACAAAAACTGACTCCCGGGCATATTTTTTTCGGCCTTTTATGGGCAGAGAACTTTAATGCCGCTCAGAATGAGGCCACCCAGTAGTTAGGTGTGAATTTTCGAGACCTCTGGCACCGTTCTAAGATGGGTCCTCTCTTCGTAGGCTAATGCATTGGCCCTTTTTGACCCGTTTTGGGGCGAAAACAAAAACTGACTCCCGGGCATATTTTTTTCGGCCTTTATGGGCAGAGAACTTTAATGCCGCTCAGAATGAGGCCACCCAGTAGTTAGGTGTGAATTTTCGAGACCTCTGGCACCGTTCTAAGATGGGTCCTCTCTTCGTAGGCTAATGCATTGGCCCTTTTTGACCCGTTTTGGGGCGAAAACAAAAACTGACTCCCGGGCATATTTTTTTCGGCCTTTATGGGCAGAGAACTTTAATGCCGCTCAGAATGAGGCCACCCAGTAGTTAGGTGTGAATTTTCGAGACCTCTGGCACCGTTCTAAGATGGGTCCTCTCTTCGTAGGCTAATGCATTGGCCCTTTTTGACCCGTTTTGGGGCGAAAACAAAAACTGACTCCCGGGCATATTTTTTTCGGCCTTTATGGGCAGAGAACTTTAATGCCGCTCAGAATGAGGCCACCCAGTAGTTAGGTGTGAATTTTCGAGACCTCTGGCACCGTTCTAAGATGGGTCCTCTCTTCGTAGGCTAATGCATTGGCCCTTTTTGACCCGTTTTGGGGCGAAAACAAAAACTGACTCCCGGGCATATTTTTTTCGGCCTTTATGGGCAGAGAACTTTAATGCCGCTCAGAATGAGGCCACCCAGTAGTTAGGTGTGAATTTTCGAGACCTCTGGCACCGTTCTAAGATGGGTCCTCTCTTCGTAGGCTAATGCATTGGCCCTTTTTGACCCGTTTTGGGGCGAAAAAAAAAAACTGACTCCCGGGCATATTTTTTTCGGCCTTTATGGGCAGAGAACTTTAATGCCGCTCAGAATGAGGCCACCCAGTAGTTAGGTGTGAATTTTCGAGACCTCTGGCACCGTTCTAAGATGGGTCCTCTCTTCGTAGGCTAATGCATTGGCCCTTTTTGACCCGTTTTGGGGCGAAAACAAAAACTGACTCCCGGGCATATTTTTTTCGGCCTTTATGGGCAGAGAACTTTAATGCCGCTCAGAATGAGGCCACCCAGTAGTTAGGTGTGAATTTTCGAGACCTCTGGCACCGTTCTAAGATGGGTCCTCTCTTCGTAGGCTAATGCATTGGCCCTTTTTGACCCGTTTTGGGGCGAAAACAAAAACTGACTCCCGGGCATATTTTTTTCGGCCTTTATGGGCAGAGAACTTTAATGCCGCTCAGAATGAGGCCACCCAGTAGTTAGGTGTGAATTTTCGAGACCTCTGGCACCGTTCTAAGATGGGTCCTCTCTTCGTAGGCTAATGCATTGGCCCTTTTTGACCCGTTTTGGGGCGAAAACAAAAACTGACTCCCGGGCATATTTTTTTCGGCCTTTATGGGCAGAGAACTTTAATGCCGCTCAGAATGAGGCCACCCAGTAGTTAGGTGTGAATTTTCGAGACCTCTGGCACCGTTCTAAGATGGGTCCTCTCTTCGTAGGCTAATGCATTGGCCCTTTTTGACCCGTTTTGGGGCGAAAACAAAAACTGACTCCCGGGCATATTTTTTTCGGCCTTTATGGGCAGAGAACTTTAATGCCGCTCAGAATGAGGCCACCCAGTAGTTAGGTGTGAATTTTCGAGACCTCTGGCACCGTTCTAAGATGGGTCCTCTCTTCGTAGGCTAATGCATTGGCCCTTTTTGACCCGTTTTGGGGCGAAAACAAAAACTGACTCCCGGGCATATTTTTTTCGGCCTTTATGGGCAGAGAACTTTAATGCCGCTCAGAATGAGGCCACCCAGTAGTTAGGTGTGAATTTTCGAGACCTCTGGCACCGTTCTAAGATGGGTCCTCTCTTCGTAGGCTAATGCATTGGCCCTTTTTGACCCGTTTTGGGGCGAAAACAAAAACTGACTCCCGGGCATATTTTTTTCGGCCTTTATGGGCAGAGAACTTTAATACCGCTCAGAATGAGGCCACCCAGTAGTTAGGTGTGAATTTTCGAGACCTCTGGCACCGTTCTAAGATGGGTCCTCTCTTCGTAGGCTAATGCATTGGCCCTTTTTGACCCGTTTTGGGGCGAAAACAAAAACTGACTCCCGGGCATATTTTTTTCGGCCTTTATGGGCAGAGAACTTTAATGCCGCTCAGAATGAGGCCACCCAGTAGTTAGGTGTGAATTTTCGAGACCTCTGGCACCGTTCTAAGATGGGTCCTCTCTTCGTAGGCTAATGCATTGGCCCTTTTTGACCCGTTTTGGGGCGAAAACAAAAACTGACTCCCGGGCATATTTTTTTCGGCCTTTATGGGCAGAGAACTTTAATACCGCTCAGAATGAGGCCACCCAGTAGTTAGGTGTGAATTTTCGAGACCTCTGGCACCGTTCTAAGATGGGTCCTCTCTTCGTAGGCTAATGCATTGGCCCTTTTTGACCCGTTTTGGGGCGAAAACAAAAACTGACTCCCGGGCATATTTTTTTCGGCCTTTATGGGCAGAGAACTTTAATACCGCTCAGAATGAGGCCACCCAGTAGTTAGGTGTGAATTTTCGAGACCTCTGGCACCGTTCTAAGATGGGTCCTCTCTTCGTAGGCTAATGCATTGGCCCTTTTTGACCCGTTTTGGGGCGAAAACAAAAACTGACTCCCGGGCATATTTTTTTCGGCCTTTATGGGCAGAGAACTTTAATACCGCTCAGAATGAGGCCACCCAGTAGTTAGGTGTGAATTTTCGAGACCTCTGGCACCGTTCTAAGATGGGTCCTCTCTTCGTAGGCTAATGCATTGGCCCTTTTTGACCCGTTTTGGGGCGAAAACAAAAACTGACTCCCGGGCATATTTTTTTCGGCCTTTATGGGCAGAGAACTTTAATACCGCTCAGAATGAGGCCACCCAGTAGTTAGGTGTGAATTTTCGAGACCTCTGGCACCGTTCTAAGATGGGTCCTCTCTTCGTAGGCTAATGCATTGGCCCTTTTTGACCCGTTTTGGGGCGAAAACAAAAACTGACTCCCGGGCATATTTTTTTCGGCCTTTATGGGCAGAGAACTTTAATGCCGCTCAGAATGAGGCCACCCAGTAGTTAGGTGTGAATTTTCGAGACCTCTGGCACCGTTCTAAGATGGGTCCTCTCTTCGTAGGCTAATGCATTGGCCCTTTTTGACCCGTTTTGGGGCGAAAACAAAAACTGACTCCCGGGCATATTTTTTTCGGCCTTTATGGGCAGAGAACTTTAATACCGCTCAGAATGAGGCCACCCAGTAGTTAGGTGTGAATTTTCGAGACCTCTGGCACCGTTCTAAGATGGGTCCTCTCTTCGTAGGCTAATGCATTGGCCCTTTTTGACCCGTTTTGGGGCGAAAACAAAAACTGACTCCCGGGCATATTTTTTTCGGCCTTTATGGGCAGAGAACTTTAATGCCGCTCAGAATGAGGCCACCCAGTAGTTAGGTGTGAATTTTCGAGACCTCTGGCACCGTTCTAAGATGGGTCCTCTCTTCGTAGGCTAATGCATTGGCCCTTTTTGACCCGTTTTGGGGCGAAAACAAAAACTGACTCCCGGGCATATTTTTTTCGGCCTTTATGGGCAGAGAACTTTAATGCCGCTCAGAATGAGGCCACCCAGTAGTTAGGTGTGAATTTTCGAGACCTCTGGCACCGTTCTAAGATGGGTCCTCTCTTCGTAGGCTAATGCATTGGCCCTTTTTGACCCGTTTTGGGGCGAAAACAAAAACTGACTCCCGGGCATATTTTTTTCGGCCTTTATGGGCAGAGAACTTTAATACCGCTCAGAATGAGGCCACCCAGTAGTTAGGTGTGAATTTTCGAGACCTCTGGCACCGTTCTAAGATGGGTCCTCTCTTCGTAGGCTAATGCATTGGCCCTTTTTGACCCGTTTTGGGGCGAAAACAAAAACTGACTCCCGGGCATATTTTTTTCGGCCTTTATGGGCAGAGAACTTTAATGCCGCTCAGAATGAGGCCACCCAGTAGTTAGGTGTGAATTTTCGAGACCTCTGGCACCGTTCTAAGATGGGTCCTCTCTTCGTAGGCTAATGCATTGGCCCTTTTTGACCCGTTTTGGGGCGAAAACAAAAACTGACTCCCGGGCATATTTTTTTCGGCCTTTATGGGCAGAGAACTTTAATGCCGCTCAGAATGAGGCCACCCAGTAGTTAGGTGTGAATTTTCGAGACCTCTGGCACCGTTCTAAGATGGGTCCTCTCTTCGTAGGCTAATGCATTGGCCCTTTTTGACCCGTTTTGGGGCGAAAACAAAAACTGACTCCCGGGCATATTTTTTTCGGCCTTTATGGGCAGAGAACTTTAATGCCGCTCAGAATGAGGCCACCCAGTAGTTAGGTGTGAATTTTCGAGACCTCTGGCACCGTTCTAAGATGGGTCCTCTCTTCGTAGGCTAATGCATTGGCCCTTTTTGACCCGTTTTGGGGCGAAAACAAAAACTGACTCCCGGGCATATTTTTTTCGGCCTTTATGGGCAGAGAACTTTAATGCCGCTCAGAATGAGGCCACCCAGTAGTTAGGTGTGAATTTTCGAGACCTCTGGCACCGTTCTAAGATGGGTCCTCTCTTCGTAGGCTAATGCATTGGCCCTTTTTGACCCGTTTTGGGGCGAAAACAAAAACTGACTCCCGGGCATATTTTTTTCGGCCTTTATGGGCAGAGAACTTTAATGCCGCTCAGAATGAGGCCACCCAGTAGTTAGGTGTGAATTTTCGAGACCTCTGGCACCGTTCTAAGATGGGTCCTCTCTTCGTAGGCTAATGCATTGGCCCTTTTTGACCCGTTTTGGGGCGAAAACAAAAACTGACTCCCGGGCATATTTTTTTCGGCCTTTATGGGCAGAGAACTTTAATGCCGCTCAGAATGAGGCCACCCAGTAGTTAGGTGTGAATTTTCGAGACCTCTGGCACCGTTCTAAGATGGGTCCTCTCTTCGTAGGCTAATGCATTGGCCCTTTTTGACCCGTTTTGGGGCGAAAACAAAAACTGACTCCCGGGCATATTTTTTTCGGCCTTTATGGGCAGAGAACTTTAATGCCGCTCAGAATGAGGCCACCCAGTAGTTAGGTGTGAATTTTCGAGACCTCTGGCACCGTTCTAAGATGGGTCCTCTCTTCGTAGGCTAATGCATTGGCCCTTTTTGACCCGTTTTGGGGCGAAAACAAAAACTGACTCCCGGGCATATTTTTTTCGGCCTTTATGGGCAGAGAACTTTAATGCCGCTCAGAATGAGGCCACCCAGTAGTTAGGTGTGAATTTTCGAGACCTCTGGCACCGTTCTAAGATGGGTCCTCTCTTCGTAGGCTAATGCATTGGCCCTTTTTGACCCGTTTTGGGGCGAAAACAAAAACTGACTCCCGGGCATATTTTTTTCGGCCTTTATGGGCAGAGAACTTTAATGCCGCTCAGAATGAGGCCACCCAGTAGTTAGGTGTGAATTTTCGAGACCTCTGGCACCGTTCTAAGATGGGTCCTCTCTTCGTAGGCTAATGCATTGGCCCTTTTTGACCCGTTTTGGGGCGAAAACAAAAACTGACTCCCGGGCATATTTTTTTCGGCCTTTATGGGCAGAGAACTTTAATGCCGCTCAGAATGAGGCCACCCAGTAGTTAGGTGTGAATTTTCGAGACCTCTGGCACCGTTCTAAGATGGGTCCTCTCTTCGTAGGCTAATGCATTGGCCCTTTTTGACCCGTTTTGGGGCGAAAACAAAAACTGACTCCCGGGCATATTTTTTTCGGCCTTTATGGGCAGAGAACTTTAATGCCGCTCAGAATGAGGCCACCCAGTAGTTAGGTGTGAATTTTCGAGACCTCTGGCACCGTTCTAAGATGGGTCCTCTCTTCGTAGGCTAATGCATTGGCCCTTTTTGACCCGTTTTGGGGCGAAAACAAAAACTGACTCCCGGGCATATTTTTTTCGGCCTTTATGGGCAGAGAACTTTAATACCGCTCAGAATGAGGCCACCCAGTAGTTAGGTGTGAATTTTCGAGACCTCTGGCACCGTTCTAAGATGGGTCCTCTCTTCGTAGGCTAATGCATTGGCCCTTTTTGACCCGTTTTGGGGCGAAAACAAAAACTGACTCCCGGGCATATTTTTTTCGGCCTTTATGGGCAGAGAACTTTAATGCCGCTCAGAATGAGGCCACCCAGTAGTTAGGTGTGAATTTTCGAGACCTCTGGCACCGTTCTAAGATGGGTCCTCTCTTCGTAGGCTAATGCATTGGCCCTTTTTGACCCGTTTTGGGGCGAAAACAAAAACTGACTCCCGGGCATATTTTTTTCGGCCTTTATGGGCAGAGAACTTTAATACCGCTCAGAATGAGGCCACCCAGTAGTTAGGTGTGAATTTTCGAGACCTCTGGCACCGTTCTAAGATGGGTCCTCTCTTCGTAGGCTAATGCATTGGCCCTTTTTGACCCGTTTTGGGGCGAAAACAAAAACTGACTCCCGGGCATATTTTTTTCGGCCTTTATGGGCAGAGAACTTTAATGCCGCTCAGAATGAGGCCACCCAGTAGTTAGGTGTGAATTTTCGAGACCTCTGGCACCGTTCTAAGATGGGTCCTCTCTTCGTAGGCTAATGCATTGGCCCTTTTTGACCCGTTTTGGGGCGAAAACAAAAACTGACTCCCGGGCATATTTTTTTCGGCCTTTATGGGCAGAGAACTTTAATGCCGCTCAGAATGAGGCCACCCAGTAGTTAGGTGTGAATTTTCGAGACCTCTGGCACCGTTCTAAGATGGGTCCTCTCTTCGTAGGGCTAATGCATTGGCCCTTTTTGACCCGTTTTGGGGCGAAAACAAAAACTGACTCCCGGGCATATTTTTTTCGGCCTTTATGGGCAGAGAACTTTAATACCGCTCAGAATGAGGCCACCCAGTAGTTAGGTGTGAATTTTCGAGACCTCTGGCACCGTTCTAAGATGGGTCCTCTCTTCGTAGGCTAATGCATTGGCCCTTTTTGACCCGTTTTGGGGCGAAAACAAAAACTGACTCCCGGGCATATTTTTTTCGGCCTTTATGGGCAGAGAACTTTAATGCCGCTCAGAATGAGGCCACCCAGTAGTTAGGTGTGAATTTTCGAGACCTCTGGCACCGTTCTAAGATGGGTCCTCTCTTCGTAGGCTAATGCATTGGCCCTTTTTGACCCGTTTTGGGGCGAAAACCAAAAACTGACTCCCGGGCATATTTTTTTCGGCCTTTATGGGCAGAGAACTTTAATACCGCTCAGAATGAGGCCACCACCCAGTAGTTAGGTGTGAATTTTCGAGACCTCTGGCACCGTTCTAAGATGGGTCCTCTCTTCGTAGGCTAATGCATTGGCCCTTTTTGACCCGTTTTGGGGCGAAAACAAAAACTGACTCCCGGGCATATTTTTTTCGGCCTTTATGGGCAGAGAAACTTTAATGCCGCTCAGAATGAGGCCACCCAGTAGTTAGGTGTGAATTTTCGAGACCTCTGGCACCGTTCTAAGATGGGTCCTCTCTTCGTAGGCTAATGCATTGGCCCTTTTTGACCCGTTTTGGGGCGAAAACAAAAACTGACTCCCGGGCATATTTTTTTCGGCCTTTATGGGCAGAGAACTTTAATACCGCTCAGAATGAGGCCACCCAGTAGTTAGGTGTGAATTTTCGAGACCTCTGGCACCGTTCTAAGATGGGTCCTCTCTTCGTAGGCTAATGCATTGGCCCTTTTTGACCCGTTTTGGGGCGAAAACAAAAACTGACTCCCGGGCATATTTTTTTCGGCCTTTATGGGCAAAGAACTTTAATGCCGCTCAGAATGAGGCCACCCAGTAGTTAGGTGTGAATTTTCGAGACCTCTGGCACCGTTCTAAGATGGGTCCTCTCTTCGTAGGCTAATGCATTGGCCCTTTTTGACCCGTTTTGGGGCGAAAAACAAAAACTGACTCCCGGGCATATTTTTTTCGGCCTTTATGGGCAAAGAACTTTAATGCCGCTCAGAATGAGGCCACCCAGTAGTTAGGTGTGAATTTTCGAGACCTCTGGCACCGTTCTAAGATGGGTCCTCTCTTCGTAGGCTAATGCATTGGCCCTTTTTGACCCGTTTTGGGGCGAAAACAAAAAACTGACTCCCGGGCATATTTTTTTCGGCCTTTATGGGCAGAGAACTTTAATGCCGCTCAGAATGAGGCCACCCAGTAGTTAGGTGTGAATTTTCGAGACCTCTGGCACCGTTCTAAGATGGGTCCTCTCTTCGTAGGCTAATGCATTGGCCCTTTTTGACCCGTTTTGGGGCGAAAACAAAAACTGACTCCCGGGCATATTTTTTTCGGCCTTTATGGGCAGAGAACTTTAATACCGCTCAGAATGAGGCCACCCAGTAGTTAGGTGTGAATTTTCGAGACCTCTGGCACCGTTCTAAGATGGGTCCTCTCTTCGTAGGCTAATGCATTGGCCCTTTTTGACCCGTTTTGGGGCGAAAACAAAAACTGACTCCCGGGCATATTTTTTTCGGCCTTTATGGGCAGAGAACTTTAATACCGCTCAGAATGAGGCCACCCAGTAGTTAGGTGTGAATTTTCGAGACCCTCTGGCACCGTTCTAAGATGGGTCCTCTCTTCGTAGGCTAATGCATTGGCCCTTTTTGACCCGTTTTGGGGCGAAAACAAAAACTGACTCCCGGGCATATTTTTTTCGGCCTTTATGGGCAGAGAACTTTAATACCGCTCAGAATGAGGCCACCCAGTAGTTAGGTGTGAATTTTCGAGACCTCTTGGCACCGTTCTAAGATGGGTCCTCTCTTCGTAGGCTAATGCATTGGCCCTTTTTGACCCGTTTTGGGGCGAAAACAAAAACTGACTCCCGGGCATATTTTTTTCGGCCTTTATGGGCAGAGAACTTTAATGCCGCTCAGAATGAGGCCACCCAGTAGTTAGGTGTGAATTTTCGAGACCTCTGGCACCGTTCTAAGATGGGTCCTCTCTTCGTAGGCTAATGCATTGGCCCTTTTTGACCCGTTTTGGGGCGAAAACAAAAACTGACTCCCGGGCATATTTTTTTCGGCCTTTATGGGCAGAGAACTTTAATACCGCTCAAAAATGAGGCCACCCAGTAGTTAGGTGTGAATTTTCGAGACCTCTGGCACCGTTCTAAGATGGGTCCTCTCTTCGTAGGCTAATGCATTGGCCCTTTTTGACCCGTTTTGGGGCGAAAACAAAAACTGACTCCCGGGCATATTTTTTTCGGCCTTTATGGGCAGAGAACTTTAATACCGCTCAGAATGAGGCCACCCAGTAGTTAGGTGTGAATTTTCGAGACCTTTGGCACCGTTCTAAGATGGGTCCTCTCTTCGTAGGCTAATGCATTGGCCCTTTTTGACCCGTTTTGGGGCGAAAACAAAAACTGACTCCCGGGCATATTTTTTTCGGCCTTTATGGGCAGAGAACTTTAATGCCGCTCAGAATGAGGCCACCCAGTAGTTAGGTGTGAATTTTCGAGACCTCTGGCACCGTTCTAAGATGGGTCCTCTCTTCGTAGGCTAATGCATTGGCCCTTTTTGACCCGTTTTGGGGCGAAAACAAAAACTGACTCCCGGGCATATTTTTTTCGGCCTTTATGGGCAGAGAACTTTAATGCCGCTCAGAATGAGGCCACCCAGTAGTTAGGTGTGAATTTTCGAGACCTCTGGCACCGTTCTAAGATGGGTCCTCTCTTCGTAGGCTAATGCATTGGCCCTTTTTGACCCGTTTTGGGGCGAAAACAAAAACTGACTCCCGGGCATATTTTTTTCGGCCTTTATGGGCAGAGAACTTTAATACCGCTCAGAATGAGGCCACCCAGTAGTTAGGTGTGAATTTTCGAGACCTCTGGCACCGTTCTAAGATGGGTCCTCTCTTCGTAGGCTAATGCATTGGCCCTTTTTGACCCGTTTTGGGGCGAAAACAAAAACTGACTCCCGGGCATATTTTTTTCGGCCTTTATGGGCAGAGAACTTTAATACCGCTCAGAATGAGGCCACCCAGTAGTTAGGTGTGAATTTTCGAGACCTCTGGCACCGTTCTAAGATGGGTCCTCTCTTCGTAGGCTAATGCATTGGCCCTTTTTGACCCGTTTTGGGGCGAAAACAAAAACTGACTCCCGGGCATATTTTTTTCGGCCTTTATGGGCAGAGAACTTTAATACCGCTCAGAATGAGGCCACCCAGTAGTTAGGTGTGAATTTTCGAGACCTTCTGGCACCGTTCTAAGATGGGTCCTCTCTTCGTAGGCTAATGCATTGGCCCTTTTTGACCCGTTTTGGGGCGAAAACAAAAACTGACTCCCGGGCATATTTTTTTCGGCCTTTATGGGCAGAGAACTTTAATGCCGCTCAGAATGAGGCCACCCAGTAGTTAGGTGTGAATTTTCGAGACCTCTGGCACCGTTCTAAGATGGGTCCTCTCTTCGTAGGCTAATGCATTGGCCCTTTTTGACCCGTTTTGGGGCGAAAACAAAAACTGACTCCCGGGCATATTTTTTTCGGCCTTTATGGGCAGAGAACTTTAATACCGCTCAGAATGAGGCCACCCAGTAGTTAGGTGTGAATTTTCGAGACCTCTGGCACCGTTCTAAGATGGGTCCTCTCTTCGTAGGCTAATGCATTGGCCCTTTTTGACCCGTTTTGGGGCGAAAACAAAAACTGACTCCCGGGCATATTTTTTTCGGCCTTTATGGGCAGAGAACTTTAATACCGCTCAGAATGAGGCCACCCAGTAGTTAGGTGTGAATTTTCGAGACCTCTGGCACCGTTCTAAGATGGGTCCTCTCTTCGTAGGCTAATGCATTGGCCCTTTTTGACCCGTTTTGGGGCGAAAACAAAAACTGACTCCCGGGCATATTTTTTTCGGCCTTTATGGGCAGAGAACTTTAATGCCGCTCAGAATGAGGCCACCCAGTAGTTAGGTGTGAATTTTCGAGACCTCTGGCACCGTTCTAAGATGGGTCCTCTCTTCGTAGGCTAATGCATTGGCCCTTTTTGACCCGTTTTGGGGCGAAAACAAAAACTGACTCCCGGGCATATTTTTTTCGGCCTTTATGGGCAGAGAACTTTAATACCGCTCAGAAATGAGGCCACCCAGTAGTTAGGTGTGAATTTTCGAGACCTCTGGCACCGTTCTAAGATGGGTCCTCTCTTCGTAGGCTAATGCATTGGCCCTTTTTGACCCGTTTTGGGGCGAAAACAAAAACTGACTCCCGGGCATATTTTTTTCGGCCTTTATGGGCAGAGAACTTTAATACCGCTCAGAATGAGGCCACCCAGTAGTTAGGTGTGAATTTTCGAGACCTCTCGGCACCGTTCTAAGATGGGTCCTCTCTTCGTAGGCTAATGCATTGGCCCTTTTTGACCCGTTTTGGGGCGAAAACAAAAACTGACTCCCGGGCATATTTTTTTCGGCCTTTATGGGCAGAGAACTTTAATGCCGCTCAGAAATGAGGCCACCCAGTAGTTAGGTGTGAATTTTCGAGACCTCTGGCACCGTTCTAAGATGGGTCCTCTCTTCGTAGGCTAATGCATTGGCCCTTTTTGACCCGTTTTGGGGCGAAAACAAAAACTGACTCCCGGGCATATTTTTTTCGGCCTTTATGGGCAGAGAACTTTAATACCGCTCAGAATGAGGCCACCCAGTAGTTAGGTGTGAATTTTCGAGACCTCTGGCACCGTTCTAAGATGGGTCCTCTCTTCGTAGGCTAATGCATTGGCCCTTTTTGACCCGTTTTGGGGCGAAAACAAAAACTGACTCCCGGGCATATTTTTTTCGGCCTTTATGGGCAGAGAACTTTAATACCGCTCAGAATGAGGCCACCCAGTAGTTAGGTGTGAATTTTCGAGACCTCTTGGCACCGTTCTAAGATGGGTCCTCTCTTCGTAGGCTAATGCATTGGCCCTTTTTGACCCGTTTTGGGGCGAAAACAAAAACTGACTCCCGGGCATATTTTTTTCGGCCTTTATGGGCAGAGAACTTTAATGCCGCTCAGAATGAGGCCACCCAGTAGTTAGGTGTGAATTTTCGAGACCTCTGGCACCGTTCTAAGATGGGTCCTCTCTTCGTAGGCTAATGCATTGGCCCTTTTTGACCCGTTTTGGGGCGAAAACAAAAACTGACTCCCGGGCATATTTTTTTCGGCCTTTATGGGCAGAGAACTTTAATGCCGCTCAGAATGAGGCCACCCAGTAGTTAGGTGTGAATTTTCGAGACCTTTGGCACCGTTCTAAGATGGGTCCTCTCTTCGTAGGCTAATGCATTGGCCCTTTTTGACCCGTTTTGGGG